>NC_091468.1:17402043-17704265 GCF_027789765.1 Dendropsophus ebraccatus | reverse complement strand
GGAACAGTGCAGGCTTCTTGCCAGGTTACAGTATCCTCAGGCAGATCGGCGTGGGGTCAGCAGAATTTCTGTTTGGAATAGTTGTAAGGTATAGAATAGATAAGAAGAGGGAGCAAAATAACCAAAAATACTCCACTTAATAGGAAGCAAAAAAAAACAAAAAAACATCATCCATTTATCCCCAAATCTTTAGTATATTTCAATGTGGCTGATAAATTGCTAACTTAAAGGGGTTGTCAAGGATTAGAAAAACATGGCCACTTTCAGAAACAGCGCCACACTTGTCCTCAGTGTGGGTGTGGGGTTTTGCGGGTTTGCCCCACTACCATACAGCTGCTGGGCACAGCTCTGTGACACTCTCCAGCAGGGTGGGGGGCAATTTCAAAATCTTCATCTTTAATCCTCCGTCTTGGCATGCGGTAACTAGGCATTGGTGCGGAGCCGCAGCAGCATGTAGTCACGCTGCCTCTGCTCTTATCCCAGCCACTCACCCTTGATTGGCAGCTGGAGTGCTGGATTTTGCATTAAGTTCCCAGCATTCAGGTTGCAAAATATGTGGCTGGTAAGAGAACAAAGGCAGAGTGACTACATGGCGCTGCCGCTCCGCCCCAATGCCTAGTTACCGCGTGCCAAGACGGAGGATTAAAGATTATAGATGAGTGAAATTAGAGTACATTCAGGTTCGTCCGAACCAGAACGCTCTGCATTTGATTACCGGTGTGTGAAGAAGTTGCATGCAGCCTAGGAAGTCCTGAAAAACATATGGCCTATGGCTGTATCCACCAGGCCTTAGTGCTGCATCCAACTTCTTCAGTAATCGAATGCAGAGTGTTGGGGTTGAACATACTCAAAGTATGGCCAGCAGAGAGTGGTCATCATTATCGTTTTAATTCAGCCGCTTGAAAGACAACGATCAGCCGACATTGTGCATGTCAGCTGATCGTTGCCTTTTAAAGGAGAAGTATTATTAAAGTATTGTATTGACCCCCAAAAGTTATACAAATCCCCATTATACATTTATTACAGGAGATGCTTATAAAGTGCTTTTTCCCCTGCACTTACTACTGCACCAAAGCTTCACTTCCTGGATAACTTCCAGGAAGTGACATCACCATGTTATCCAGGAAGTGACATCACCATGTTATCCAGGAAGTGACATCACCATGTTATCCAGGAAGTGAAGCCTTGATGCAGTAGTAAGTGCAGGGAAAAAAGCTCTTTATAAGCATTTCCCATAATAAGTGTATATTGGGGATTTGTATAACTTTTGGGGGGGCGATACAATACTTCAATAAAAATTTTCGCTGGACTTCTCCTTTAAGGGCCCTATTCCACCGGACGATTATTGTTTGCATAATCGTTAATAATTAACGATCTCAAACGACCGCTATTGCGAAAGACCTGAAAACATTCAGTCATTTCCATGGAACGATAATCGTTACTTATGATCGTAATTGCGATAGTTTTTTCTTCACAATTTATTCGCTATTGCGTTCGTATCTATTGCGAACGACCGAACGACGTCTTATTCAATGCGAACGATTTGCGAACGTTTTGCGAACAAGCAACGATAAAAATAGGTCCAGGTCTTTTTAAAGCGATCAACGATTTCTCGTTCGGTCGTTAATCGTTAACTGCATTTCAACCGAACGATTATGGTTTAGATTCGAACCATTTAACGATATTCTGAACGATAATCGTCCGGTGGAATAGGGCCCTACCTATTACACCAAGTGAATATCAGCCGTAACGGACGATAATCGGCCAAATATGGCCAACAATTGCTTGTTCCCCTTCAAGTAGTTATTCAGGGTTAGAAAAACATGGTTGCTTTCTTCCAGAAACAGTGCCACCGCTGTCCTTGGTTTGGATGTGGGGTTTTGCAGCTCAGTTTTTTTTCTCTAGAGAATGTAGTACATAAACCACCCCCTTAACTTGCATTAATGCTGGAATATCAGCAGAATCTGACAGATTTCCACACCTGAATCCTGACCTTTAGGCTATGTTCACACTACGTACATTTCAGGCAGTATTTGGTCCGCAAGTCAGGTCCTCATAGCAACCAAAACCAGGAGTGGATTGAAAACACAGAAAGGCTCTGTTCACACAATGTTGAAATTGAGTGGATGGCCGTCATATAACGGTAAATAACGGCCATTATTTCAATATAACAGCCGTTGTTTTAAAATAACAGCAAATATTTGCCATTAAATGACGGCCATCCACTCAATTTCAACATTGTGTGAACAGAGCCTTTCTGTGTTTTCAATCCACTCCTGGTTTTGGTTGCTATACAGCCTCAAATATACGTAGTGTGAATATAGCCTTAAAGGGGTTATCCAGGGTTAGAAAAACATGGCCACTTTCTTCCAGAGACAGCACCACTTTTGTCTCCAGTTCAGCTTTGGTTTGCAGTTAAGCTCCGTTCACATCAATGGAACTGAGTTGCAAAACCCCACCCAAACTGGAGACAAGAGTGGTGCTGTCTCTGGAAGAAAGTGGCCATGTTTTTCTAACCCTGGATTACCCTTTTAAAGTGAACCAATCACTAGAAAAAAAAAGTTGACTGCATCTATAAATGTGTTTGTATATAGCCCCAGCACTGTTTCAAGCCATATAAGTAATCACTATGGGTGTTGCTTATATGGCCAGAAAACACACTGTAAATGTCCTGCACTGTATGTAAATCCTACCTATGTAGGCATGGGGCCGATCCTTAGCCTGCTACCTAGTCACGGATGGCTGGAAACAGCTGTATTACCTTTTGTCTCCTCCATCTACTGGGGTGACCTATCGTGGTAATTCTGCACAGATCAGTTTCAAGCAGCCTCCTCCTTATCATCACAGACACAACTGAAAGTTTTAGACCTAGAGTTGACAATTAAAACTGCTGGATTATTTTAAAATATAGATAGTAAAATGGAAAATTAGAAAAAAATGCGTTAACCATTTCGTGAGAGGAGGAGATGTCCAGGATTACAGGAACCTAACTGCTTTCTTCCAAAAACAGCGCCATACTTACCCATAGGTTGTATGTGGTATTGCAGCTGAGCCCCATGGGAGTAGAGTTGTCCTGCAATACCGCACATAACCTATGGGCAGGTATGGCGCTGTTTTCAGAAGAAGCAACCATATTTTTTCAAATCCAATAGAGCCCCTTTAAACTAAAGACTCTTTTTAGATCATTGGGTCACATCATTTGCTGAAGAATCATTGGCCAACATTGAGATTAGAGTCAAGGATTTTCTCAGAGAGACAGAAAACAGACGTTTACTAAGGGAGGGATTAGTCCATCACACCAGAACTTTAGCAAAAAGAAAGGATGCATATTTTTTTGCACCTTTTTGCACACAAGACTGCAACTTTTGCAACTTTTTACCTGTGGACTGTTATATAGACCCTATGGGAATTCTAGAACAACCTGCAGTGACTCCATAGCTCCAGAGCGCCCCCTACATCATCTATATCAGCAGATCCTTACATGTATGTGTCCTTCCATCTATAAGAAGGTGCCATCGGTTTCCTGATGAGCTGTATTTTTCGGTTCGCTGCAGAAGTCGACTTTATTGACACAATTTGCCAGGTGCCTTCTCTGTTTCTATTTGCCATTTCTTGAAAGCGCAGCGCTCCACATGCAGCAGGTAATCTCTCTCAACATCATCCTTGTGTACCTAAGCAAATTCTCATCGGCTTTCAACCGGGTGACCCGAGGTGGTGTGCAGAGCCCTGGAAAATTCATCACACCGTGTTCCAGCTGGTTTATGTGCCGCTCTCCTGCATCCCGGCCTTGTACGGATCACAGTAATGCACAAAGCATTAACTCCAGCAGCACTTAGCTGTAAAACGTCTGTCAGCATCGGCCCAGCATCCTATCCCTCATTTCACTATATACAGGATAACCCCCTCCGGTCGCCGTTAAGAGGTTTACACAGTGTGCTGCAAATCTACTCTTAGGTATAGGCCGAAGCTCAAGAGAAGAGCTCAGAAACTAAACCTGTAACAGGGTTCCCCAAATTGCAGTGTCACCTGTATAGCACTCACTGGTGTAGTCCTATGTGACAGCAGGGGTTAATGGCTGGGTACAACTGCAATCTCTGCACCAGTGTCGGACTGGCTTCCAGAGGATCCTCCGGTGGGCCCCCACCTTTAGAGCCTGCACTAACACAGACTGAAATGTCTTTTCTCACTGGTTCTTCATTGGTGGGCCCCCAGAATCATTTCCTCTAGTGGGCCCCAGATACCCCAGTCCGACATTGTACAGCACCTCGCTTTACTGCCTGATCGGGGTAGAGAGATGCTGCACTGTGGGAGAACCATCTGACACCCGGCAGACATCATGCATGTGTCCTATTCCACATGATATCTGCAGAGATGACAGCCTGGGGTAAGTCCATCTCCATGTACCTAAATATGGGAGTGGTCTCTTCAAAGGGCGTGGCTTGTTTAAAGGGCATGGCCAAATAAAGTCAGACCCTGTATTAGTTTCAGACTCCAGATTAGACCATCTCCCACCATATATCCAGCATGTCAGACAAACTATTTTGTTATTAGATCACTTTATTAATGCCTGACCCTACATCAGACCCCTATATTTATATTTGACCCCACATCAGAATGCAGATCAGACCCCTATATTACTATCCTACCCATACAGTAATACCAGACAAAATCCAACCCCATAACAGAACGCAAATGCAACCTCTAAATTTATTTCACACCCCTTTGTTAAAGTTTTTTTGGGGCAAAATTTAGTTTTTAATTTTTTCAAATCAACTGATGAAATTTATACAGATTTATAAATTCTATTTAAAGTGACCCTGTACCCACAATCTGACCCCCCAAAAAAGCTTGTACCGTCAGATAGCTGCTTTTAATCCAAGATCTGTCCTGGGGTCCGTTCGGCAGGTGATGCAGTTTTTGTCCTAAAAAACAACTTTTAAACTTGCAGCCCTGTGTCAAATTGGTGTGGCCTAGATTGTGTATGCATTAGGCTGGCACAACCTCTCTGTCCCTTCTCCCCACCCTCCTCATCATTAGGAATGCCCCAGGCAGGTATTCTCCTATTCATCAGCTGTGAGAACACTGCACATGTGCTGGATCGTTAAGGCACCTGTGCAGTGTTCAGACAAGTGAGGAATAGAAGAAATTCTGCCAGGGCCATTGCTAATGGTAAAGAGGGTGGGGAGGAGGGATGGAGGCCTAGGGCATGGGTACTCTAGGCCACGCCAGTTTGGCACAGGGCTGCAAGTTTAAAAGTTGTTTTTAGGACAATAACTACATCACCTGCTGAACGGACCCCAGGACAGATCTTGGATTAAAAGCAGCTGTCTGAAGGTACAAGTGGTTTGGGAGGGCAGACTGAGGGTACAGAGTCTCTTTAAAAATCTCATGTCAGTACTCATCAGCTGCTGTATGTCATGCAAGAAGTGGTGTATTCTTTCCAGTCTGACACAGACAGAGGTGGTAGCAGAGAGCATTGTGTCAGACTGGAAAGAATACACCACTTCCTGCAGGACATACAGCAGATGAGATTTTTAAATAGACATAAATTACAAATTACTATAGAACTTTCTGACACTAGTTGATTTTTAAAGAGTACCCCTTTAATACCCGACCTCACATCAGTCCCCTAAAAATATACAGACTCCAGATCAGACCCGTGTTAATATCAGATTCTAACTCAGACCCCTATATTAATATTGGACCTAGATCAGGCCCCTATACTAGTATCAGACTCCAGACCAGATACCATATAAGATACCTAAATTAGTTTCGGGCCCCCAGTCCCAGACCCCTATAATAATAGTATAGTCACTGTGGAGGTCAGGTGCAGTGGCTTCCATTGTTATCGGATCTTTAGTCTAGCACAAACCATTGTCAGACACATAGGCCGAGCACGTGCATCTTGCGTCTGTGGTCTCCCCTACTTAGTAAGATACATTGTACTCAAATGCAAATGTTTTTTTCCTACTTCAAAATGTTATTTTCTAGCTAAAAACTCTATGCAGATTTCTGGAGGAAAGACTAAAACTGAATCTAGATAGATCCATATAAAATATTCAGGAATTTTCCATGGGGCCTCAATGTGAGAAGAGTCCTCTATGACGACCCTGGGTAAACAGATGGTACAGATAGCTGTAGGCTCTGCTTCCTGCCGCCACCGCTCCTGTATTTACATTGGTTTGTACTGATCTCTTGAATTTTTTCGGATCTTTGTATTTGTAGAGATTTACATTTTTAGACAATTCCTTTCTTTTTCTGAAACAACCCCTGCCGCATTAGTGGAGGATGGGGAGAACATTACACTTCAGGGATGAAAGATGAAGGAGCTCAACAAACACAAACAAAGTTTATTTTAAAACTTGATTTTTTTCCAAAAAGATCGACATTGCTCCACCATGAGCTCCGAATCCCCTGGGCAACCCAGACATCAAAGCATTCTCCTCCATCTGATTCCCAGGGCTACCATCTCGGAGCAACACTAAACCGGCCGCCAGCTACAAGGGTTAGGGTTTTCAGTAAATACTCAGAAACATTCCTGCTTATAAACATCTCTGTAACCCAAGACACGTGGCCTAGATGGACACTATATGTGAAGAAATGCACGTAGAGTAAAGCCCTATTACACGGAATGATTATCGGCTGTATTCAGCCGATAATCGTTCAGTGTAATAGAAGGCAACGATCAGCTGACATGAACTATGTCGGCTGATCATTGTAGTTATTTGTCTTTCAACATTGTTGAAAGTCAAACGACTCATACAGCAGTGATCTGCTGCCGTCACCCCGTGGAATAGGAGCAGCGGCAGCAGACCGCCGCTATATGCTATGGACTGCCCGGACGATCTAGCGATTACCCGGACAGCCTCCCCGCCTTCACCCCTTGGACTCACCCACTCACTGCTGCCGTGTGTGATAGCGTGCCGTGGAACAGGAGCAGCGGCAGCAGACCGCCGCTATATTCTATGGGCTGCCCGGACGATCTAGCGATCACCCGGGCAGCCTCCCCGCCTTCACCCCCCGGACTCACCCACTCGCTGCTGCCGCGTGTTATAGCGTGCCGTGGAATAGGGGCTTAAGGCCTTATTCACACGTTCTTTGAAGTTGTCTGTTATCACGGATCCCTGATCACGGACACTTTTATAGACCGTTGCTTTCTATTGGTCTCTTCACATGGTCCGTTTTTTCCCAGATCCACAGTCCATTCTGTGAAAAAAATAGGAAATGTCATAACTCGGACGAGATGATCTCGGACAATATTATAACCCATTGCTTTCTATTTTTCTATTGAGCTATTCACATGTTCCGTTTTTCTCACGGACCCACAATCCGTTCCGTAAAAAAAATAGGACATGCCATAACTCGGACGAGATGATGGATTGATGGATGATGGATTTCCCCATAGAAGATCTGTGTTTTACCAAGGATTGCACAGATCTGACATCTGTGCAATCCGTGAAGAACTTAGATGTGATGTATTCGGTGTACATCAAACTTTCTCTTCTATTCTTCAGATTTTTTTCTTTTGTTCCTTCTTTTTCTGTCAACCAAAAATCAGGAATTGAATTTAAGTTGCTTAAGGCTGGGTTCACACTACGTATATTTCAGTCAGTATTGTGGTCCTCATATTGCAACCAAAACCAGGTGTGGATTAAAAACACAGAAAGGATCTGTTCACACAATGTTGAAATTAAGTGGATGGCCGCCATATAACAGTAAATAACTGCCATTTTTTCAATATAACAGCCGTTGTTCTAAAATAACAGCAAATATTTGCCATTAAATGGCGGCCATCCACTCAATTACAACATTATGTGAACAGATCCTTTCTGTGTTTTTAATCCACTCCTGGTTTTGGTTGCAATATGAGGACCACAATACTGACTGAAATATACGTAGTGTGAACCCAGCCTAATACTGTAGGTTGCCTTGTTGTTCAGGACCCAAATAGTTGGGTGAGAACTAGAGATGAGCAAACTCTGAGCACTTTCGGTTTCACCCGAACCCAAAAACTCAGCATTTGATTTCAGGCGGCTGAAGAAGTCGTAAGCAGCCCTAAGGCTGCCTGGAAAACATGGAGATGGCCTATGGCATAGGCTGTACCCATGTTTTCCAGGACTGCCAAGCGCTGCATCCAACTTCTTATGTCCACCAGGGTTTTCTATCTTCTGTTGATATCTTGTTCTGAATACATGATGGATCAGTGGTTATCCAAGCAACATGGGGGCTCAGTAGTTAGCACTGTTGCCTTGCAGATTACCATAAAACATCTACATGGAGTTTGTATGTTCTCCCCATGTTTGCCTGGGTTCCTCCACGTACTCCGGTTTCCATCCACACTCCAAAACCAAACTTACAGATTAATATGGAATTCCGCTTGTGAGCCCCAATGGAGACAGGGACTGATGAGTGATGACATGCTGTGTACAGCGCTAAAGATATGTTGACGCCAAATATATAAAGGAGTTATTATTATTAATTTTCCCATATGTCTTTCTAGGTCTGTCAGATACATTACAGCTATGGATGTGTGTACTATGGCTCCTTCAGTGTGAAGATCCAGAGGTCAGAGACACGGCTGCAGAAATCATCCATGTTTATCACACTCAGAAGAATGACCCTACTGGCACAGGTATGTCCAATAGGAGCAAATCATAGTTTAGATTATGGATCCTCCAGCTGTTGAAAGACTTCAATTCCCATCATGCCTGTACAGACAAAGCAAAAACTGCATGATGGGTATTGTAGTTTTGGAGTAGCTGGTGGGCTGAAGGTTCTCCTCGCCTGGTTTAGATGTTTCATTATTAATACTGATGACAGATGTGAGGAGATATGGTCGTCCTTGTAGGGGCCATGGCTCTGTGGTATGGCATTTAGGGAAGTGAAGTCCTACAAGGATGAGATTGTCACGGATGAGCCTTCTCTTACATGATACATCAAAGTAATACAGTCCACAACAACCCTATGTAGAGGGAACAACCTGTCAATCACAAAGCTGGGCGGGGGAGAATAAACAGGGGATTGCCTATTCATTTCAATTTCTCAAAGCCAACAAATTACATTGGCAAAAAAAATGTTGCCTAAACTGTCCCAATTTTGGACAGACCATCCAGCTGTCTGTTGTATGTTGTCTGTTGTATATTGAGGGCCTCTCGATTTCCTCCAAATATCTGATTTTGTGGATGAAAAGAAGAAAGGCGTATGGTGGATTTCGACGCACCCAACCTTCTTGTGTATTGGGGGGGGGCGGGGTTTGGAGAGAGCCATTGGCCATACATTTGGCTGGCATCCATTCTATGTGTATAGATACTTTTAGGCCCATGCACATGACATATTAACGTTCTGTGTATGTGTTCTGGGTAGTATGGGGCCTTATTATGTGTCTTGCATGCATGTTTGCAGCCATATTTCTTTGGATTCATACATGGCATGTTTCATAGTATGATATTTCATATATTGGAGTATTTCTCTGTAACATGATGCCGGTAGAAGCCCAGTACATGGTTTTAATATTGTGCATGATGCCTGTATCAGTAACTCTGTAAATTTATGTACACCTGGGTGTATTCCAATATTATTGCTAGGTTATGCCATCACTTGTGCAGGGAACAATATGAATGTAGCTGGATAGGGGCAGGGGCCACCATCCAGGTAAACATTGTAATAGGCTTTAGCACTGAATTACCTTCCACTGCGTCCACTTTCAAAGGTTGGACCGCCACTGATTGTAAATTGGTATGAGAAGGGAACATCCCTTTATCAAAATCTAACAATTAGGGAATAGTCTAAACTGCTATAACATGTATTCCATGTCATAAAACAGACAGCCGGAGCTTCGCTTAGTTTTGACTAACACAGGAATTGCTACATTTTCCATTTCTCACCGTCCAGTTTTGGATTCCGTGAGTGAAACCCATCAGCATGAAGGATGTAACACCTTCCAGCTGGTATACAACATGAGGAGGAGAAAACCGGTGAGAAACACAAATGAGCAGCCTCGAAGTTACACAACACGGCCATTTTCTTTATAATCCTTGATGCCCAGAGATTTTCACCAAAAAAAAGGGGAAAAAAAGCTGCAAATAGTTCCTAGGAACGGGCTCACATATTGGCTGCCTCTGGAACATGGAGGCAGTGGGTGGACGTTAAAACAGTAATAAAACCAGTTATTTTTCCAGATGTTTTAGCTCAATTCCCTGTCACATTTGTCCCAGAATAATAGTGCACTCATTTCAGAAAAGCATCTACACATCCAAAATTCATTAAGGCGTCGTAAACCATCCAGACGTGGCAGAGAGAATGGGAAAATGAGCGAGCCGAAGACTCGAGAAGACTGGACCAAGACGGGAATTTCTGCTTTGTTCTGGTCGAGTATTTTACAAGTATCTTTAGGCTGGCATCTCTCCCGTATATATGGAAATCCAATGAGTGGAGGGGATTGTGGAGAAGCTGGAAGGTTTCCATCAATGGTGGCAACTCCAGATGGGGAATTATAACCTATTAGACTTGGCCGGTATAGATCTGTACATATATTGTAGGAAAACGTCCAAAGTAATCTCTCACTTATTAACCAGATCAGATGTGCAACGTATTACAAGGCTGGAAATCCCCGAGAATCCCAGTGCTGGTATCTACAGACCGTGGAGCGCACATGCGGCCCTCTTTATGATGATCAGTGTAAATAGTGTAATCGAGTAGACATAATAAAGAGGTTGTGTGACCTATTGTATGATATTAAAATATAGCAGCTTAACTGCTGTGACTCTCTGTGCGAAATGTGCCACCTTGTAATACAGATGTGACCCATGAGACAAGGGAAGGTGCTGGTTATTGGAAGTCACTGTATAAGGATCAGTTGTAATTTGGCTTAGATAGGGACAATGGGTTCTTCAGAGCTTTACTATTGGGATGTCACAAATAAATAAAATCAAATCGATCAAAACAATAAAACAAACAAAGAGACAAAAAAAGGATCGTCGATCTACAAGAGAGCAATCCCTGCTCCTAAGAACTTAGGGTACTATTACACGGAACGATTATTGTCCGAATCAGCCCTATCCGAATGATTACTGTTCCGTGTAATAACACAACGATTAGCCAATTACATCGTTCATCGCCTGATCGTTGATATATGTTCGGACCTATAATTGTTGGGCACCGACTGCGCACCACTACGTGTAATAACATACATTACCTAGCCATGGTCCAGGGCTCCTCCTGCGATCTGCTTCTCCCTGGGTCACTCTAGAGGAGAGGTGTCCCTGCCGATAAGAGCTTACACTCTACAGGACAGAGAACCCTGCCCATAAGAGCTTACACTCTACAGGAGAGAGGTCCCTGCCCATAAGCGCTCACACTCTACAGGACAGAGAACCCTGCCCATAAGAGCTTACACTCTACAGGAGAGTGGTCCCTGCCCGTAAGAGCCTTACACTCTACAGGAGAGAGGACCCTGTCCATAAGAGCTTACACTCTACAGGAGAGAGGACCCTGTCCATAAGAGCTTACACTCTACAGGAGAGAGAACTCTGCTTATAAGAGCTTACACTCTACAGGAGAGAGGTCCCTGCCCATAAGAACTTACACTCTACAGGAGAGAAGGCCCTGCCCATAAGAACTTACACTCTACAGGAGAGAAGGCCCTGCCCATAAGAGCTTACACTCTACAGGAGAGAGGACCCTGTCCATAAGAGCTTACACTCTACAGGAGAGCGGTCCCTGAACATAAGAGCTTACACTCTACAGGAGAGAAGGCCCTGCCCATAAGAGCTTACACTCTACAGGAGAGAGGACCCTGCACATAAGAGCTTACACTCTATAGGAGAGAGGTCCCTGCCCATAAGAGCTTATACTCTACAGGAGAGTGATCCCTGCCCATAAGAGCTTACACTCTACAGGAGAGAGGACCCTGCCCATAAGAGCTTACACTCTACAGGACAGAGAACCCTGCCCATAAGAGCTTACACTCTACAGGAGAGAGGTCTCTGCCCATAAGAGCTTACACTCTACAGGAGAGAGAGGTCCCTGCCCATAAGAGCTTACACTCTACAGGAGAGAGGTCCCTGCCCATAAGAGCTTACACTCTACAGGAGAGAGGACCCTGCCCATAAGAGCTTACACTCTACAGGAGAGAGGTCCCTGCCCATTAGAGCTTACACTCTACAGGAGAGAGGATCATGTCCATTAGAGCTTACACTCTACAGGGGAGAGGTCCCTGCCTGGACGTATTGTTCTGGGATGGTTAAACCAGTGTTGGAGCTGTCCTGTATTGCTTGATTGGATTGGCAGTCCTGTTAGGGTACAAAACGATTATCGGCCATACTTGACCAATTACCATCCATTCTGTCAGATAATCGTTTTCTGTCATAGGTTATGTTTTACATTAGCAATCAGTTGACATGCATAATGTCGGCTGATTAAAACATGACCTAAAATCCAGATAACGATAGCGACGGTCTGCTGGCCGTCACATTGCATAATAGGAGCAGCCTCAGCAGTCTGCCACTCTATCCTCCGTGTAGCCCCTCCTGCAGTTCCCTGCCAAATGTCTGTGCATGTTATAGCACAGACAAGGAGCAAGCGAGCACTGACCTGACAGGTTGGCGCTCACCTGCTCCCAAATATTGGGGTGTATAATACACCCGATTTAAAAAGAAGTAGTGGGACCCCCGGGGATCAGTCGGGATTACAGTAGTTGATCCCCCATCGATCAGACACTTACCAAGTGGTAGGTTATTATTATAAGAACATCCTCTAAATGCACCATATCTGGCCTTGGTCTACGTGATGCAGGACTAGGTCACTGGACTACAGATACAAGAGTTTCATCCCGAAGTTAAAGGGTAAACCACATGGGTGATATCATGATATCACGTAAGGCAGCAGTGATCATTACACAATGTTATAGACTCTACACTTGATTAATATTCCTGCTTCCTGTCCTCGCCATGCACCCACACAAAGTCTTAAGATCTCTTAATTCCGACCAGGATCGTAATTTACCGAACGTATCCATATTATCAGATTAATGCCTCATTGTTTTCCAAGCAATTACTGTGATTCATGATGGTAAGGGTCCCATGCCAACACTCCCATCATATATCACCGATGAGATGAACATCACAAATTAAACTTAAGAGCATTATCTTCCTATTTGGCTATGGCCGGGGTGATGAAACGAGGCTTTGTAGCGAGTTCGGCAATTGTTCTTTGTATTCCTACATTGCATTGTGGAGCATTGTGTGCGTGGTGACACTCATAATAAGCGGCAGTATTTGTGAAGGTGTGTCTCGGTGTTTTGTTCTCTTCATGCCTACAGATCCAAGCATAGCAAAAATAGCCTTGTAAATCGCTCACTTGGCCATTGTCTGGAAACAGCTGCCACGGGTTACAGGCTGTGCTTCCCTCCACAGCCATGTGCAGTAGGCCGTGCAGCCGGACATAGAGTCTCGGTGGCCTCATACTATGTACTGTTGTATGGTGCATCATGTTACTGAGGTTGCCCACCTTTCCTGCAATGCTTCCAGGTAAGAATAAGGACACCCAGACGATTTTCTTACGAGAAAATTACTGTATGAAATTGGAGGTATAGTATAAGCATTTAGCCTGGAGGTTGTACACACGACTTTATGATACAGAACCCTTCCGATTAGAAATGAGCGGATCTCAAGTATGCTCCAGTTCAGAAGAAGTTCAACACTCTGCATTTGATTACTGGTGGCTGAAAAAGTTGGATCCAGCCCTAGTAAGTCCCGACATGGATACAGCCTATGGAAAACATGGATACAGCCTATGGTTTTCCAGACAGCCTTAGTGCTGCATCCAACTTCTTCAGCCACTGGTATTCAAATGCAGAACGTTCAGGTTCATAAGAACCTGACCATGCTCGATGTTCGCTTATCTCTACTTTCGATTACGACATAGACTAGGAAAGCCTATAAAAGTATTATGGGGGTTGGGATGTTTTGGTTGCTCGGTCACATGCATCCACTCTATTTGTCCAAGAATTGTTGATCACGAATTAGAATAGATGATGACTCTTTTCTGATTATTGACTGAGAGATCATAGGTTACAGCCACCACCACTACCACCACATAGTGGTTTATGCCTTGAGCTAGCACGTGTCCAATGTCGGCATGGTTCAGTAGATGCCAAAGAAAAAAGCAAACGGGACAATGGTTTTATTATTCTTCAACATAGAATATTCTTTTATTTGGTTTGACATTTGCTCTCACCTGAATGTGTCGTACTATAAGATCAACACCACAAAGAACCTATAGAATACACAGTTTGTTACGTGCCACTTGCGGGAAGGATATTGTCATCTCAAATGAAGAAGTATGTAATGTTGGATATGGGAGACTCCGGGGACAACAAAGCATTGGTTTCCTATCGGTTTCTCACAGGTCCAATGTTATACAGTGAAGGCATGGTGCCACTTGGTACAAGTGAAGAGATGGAAGGCCCTACAAGCCTCAGACAAAACACCCAGTGATGATATAACAAATAAAAGATAACGGTTCATCTGATTGTTATCGGCAATAATGGAAACAGCCTTTAGACATGTGGCCTAAAAGCCCTATTCCACGGGCCGACGGTGAGGAGCAAACAAGCGCTATTAGCGCTTGTTTGCTCCTCGCTCCGCACTTGCTGCCGGCGCTACTACACGCAGCAGCAGCGAGCAGGTAAATACTGGAGAGCTGCGGGGGGCTGCCCAGGTGATCTCTAGAGTGTCCGGGCAGCCCATCGGGGATAGTGGCGGTCTGCTGCCGCTGCTCCTGTTCCACGGATTGACGACAGCAGATCTCTGCTATCCTGGTCGTTTGTCTTTCAACATGTTTGAAAGACAAGCGACGCAACGATCAGCCAACATGAACGATGTTGGCTGATTGTTGCCTTAAGTAGGGATTTGAAAGTAGGGATCGAAAAGGCTGATCTGTGTAACAACTGAGGTTTGCAGTACTACCTAGTTCATTGCTTCTAGGGAAGAAGGTGTATATAATTCAGTATATGGTTTCACATTACAGAGCTTCAGAGAGTCTCTATGGTTAAAGTAAATTTTAGGCCTTTAGTGTCTCATTGGCTGCTGTTAGGCAAAGCCGCACTCTGCACATACAGTAAACAATGGATGGCCGAAAAGCAGATGGCTCCAGTCATTGTGTAGGGGTGGCACTGAGTTACTACAGTGCAGCTTCCATTGAAAAAAGGAGCTGGCTGCCGAACCCTGGTAGCCGTTGATTGTGTATGTGGCGGGGATACTGGTGTTTGACCACCCTCATTAGCTTTTGATCTAAGAGTGTCAGTACCCTTCTGTATTTAAGCCTTTTTGTTGCCCAAGGTGATTTCCAAAGGTGCCATTCCCATTGTAATTAGAGGAAAGGCTACTGATAGGGGTCCCTACCATTCACTCTTTTTTAAGAGACTTCATAGTTTCTACATCGAGTTGTAGATGGATGAGTTCTTTGTAGATCAGTGATTGTTCTTTGTCATCACTAAATGTTATAGATATGAGGCGCCACTATTTTCTTCTCCATAGCTCGGTATAATGTGTCGGCAAGTGCCAAACTAGCATAGCCAAGGAATCTTAAGACGGCTGGCTTGTGTTTGATTAAGTGTTTTTCTTCTTCAAAGCTTTCACTTGCAAGTTCAAGTTACTGAACCCAAATGAATACATAACACTCTGCATAATAACTGCTGCAGATCGCCTTGGCCGGGGAAGTATCGGCTTTCGGCCGCACTATTTGTTTTCCTTTCGGAGTTTCACTTATTTGTACAGTCTTGGCTTTGACCATAATGTAATTTCAAGTTATGACAATTCTCCCAGCTCTTCCTGTTTTGGACTCGGATACTCCTGTCGCCATTTTCTTCCAACTTCTCACTTATTGTGTGTGTGAGATATAACGTTTTAAGAGTCTCCTCGTTTTTACGATGAGTAGTTTTGCTTTCCACCTGTTTGTTACATTGTATACCCGATCCTTTCAAATATGTTTTCCAATGGATTTCCAATTGTTTCATTTAGTTCTGTTGAAAAGTGTTTACCAGGACTCGGGACAGGCTATTAATATCTGATTGGTGGGGGTCTGCCATCTGATCAGCTGTATGTTAGAGCTGTGGCTTCTGCATACACAAAGAAGAGTAAAACCCCAATTACATGGGGTGATCTAAGGGAGCAAGCAAGCGCCGACCTGTCAGATCAGTGCTCGCATTCAAATACGGCCGATAATCACTTTGTGTAACAGAACCTCAAGGAAGTAGACAGCTTAGCACTGTGTGTAGTGGCCGTGTTGGGTTATTACAGCTCACATTGAAGTGATTGATAGCTGAGTTGCAGTAACCCAGCATGACCACTGCACAACGTATGGAGCTGTTTTTTTTTCCTGCACTTTTTTCTGTGTATGGGAGTGCAATGCCTATGGCACACAGCTGCTCAGTGGAGCTTGTTGTTTGCCAGACCCCCTCCGATAAGATATTAGGTCATCGATACAAAAAATAAGTCCTGAAAAAACGCTTTAAGAGATGATAGATTTTTTTTTTCTAGAGACTTGTATGTATTTAAGTAAAAAATTATCTTCTAGTCTATTCATTATTAGACAATAGACACTCTGGACAAGGTGCAGATTCGCCCCTACTTCCTGGCGTTTGCCTGCCGTATGGCCCGCTCGTCCGATAGGCGGGCTGGGGGAGCTTGGGGGGGGGGCGTGACAAGGCGGGGCCTCCTCCCGTGCCTCAATTATCATTATTTACGCTTTTCATGTTTCAAATCTACACCTGCTGGAAGCAGGTGTAGATTTAGTACGCCGGGCGCAGGTATGGACGGCCGACCGGATTCACTAAGAGGCAAATCCTGCCGGGGAGAAGGGAGGGGAGGGGGGGGCCTAATAAAAGACACCGGTACACCGGTCTTCAAAATTCCCCCCTCTGTTTTGTGGCTGATCTTATATTAGCAAGAAGTGGAGGAAAGATTTATAGCAGTAACAGATGACTGCAGGATCTGACTGCACAGGGCTTGTTTGTAGTCTGTTACCATAGCGATACAAAGAGTATTTTCAGCTGTTCAATTATTTAATTTTAGATGCAGTGTAGTGAGGGCGGTGGGCCTAGCTTTTCAAGGGGTCCAGGCCAGTAATAACATGTGACTGATGATACATCAGGGGGATATACTTTTCAGAGCTCCCTACACATAATGGATGAAGAACATGGATGTGAAGGCAGGCACACAGGACTGAAGGAGTAGTTACCTGGATACAAAAAGAACTGCATTCAGGAGGCCATGTAAATAGCCATATTGAAGTGGTATTCCAAGTTCAGCAGGGACCCCTGTAGTCTTTAGAATGGGAGCCCAACTTTGTTTTGAATGGAACGACGACTAGAGCATGCCTGCCACATCTCTATGGGAGCCACGGAGATAGCCAAATATGCATGCTTCTGTCTCCTGCAGCTCAATAGATGGAGTGGCGGCATGCATGTGTGAGTGTCCACCCCTTTCAAAAGAGTTGGGTCCATAGATCTTGGAGGACCCAGCCATCAGAACACCCGTTATCTGACATCTATTGCCTAACCTGGATAGGGGATATGTAGTTTTAAGTCTGGATACCCTTTTAAGTAAATAAGAGTAGGATTCTAGGAAAAAATGGATGTAAGGAAGAATTGGAAAACACGAAACAGAGGATAAGGGATTGTGGGGCTACGACCAGTGGGACCCTAACCGACCGTGAGAATGGGGGTCTTTGTTCACAAGGCAGATAGGGCCCAAGGTGAATGGAGTCACGGCTGTTCATGGCGATCAACCTTCAGACTCCCCGTAAAATGTGAGTGGAAATAGAGCTGAGCATCCACCTGTCACTCTCCTCGTGATCGGTGGGAGTTAAGGCCCTATTCCACGGAACGAATGTCGTTCGTATTCGGACGATATCGGCCGCTACGAACGATAATCGTCCCGTGGAATAGAGTGCAACGATCAGCCGACATCGTTCATGTCGGCTGATCTTTGCAGTCGCTTGTTTTTCAACATGTTGGAAAACAAGCGACTGATACAGCAACAATCTGCTGCTGTCGCTCCGTTGAACAGGAGCGTCGGCAGCAGCCGCTGCTGTATCCTATGGGCTGCCCGGACGATCAGCGATCCTCCGAGCAGCCCCCCCCCCCCACGCAGCTCTCCACCGCCCCTCCCGCCGCCCCTCCCTCTCGCACTGAATAGCGGCGGCAACGAGCGGGGAATGAGGAGCAAACGAGCGCTGAGAGCGATGAGGTGATTAGGTGATGAGGTGAGAGCGATGAGGTGATTAGTCAAACAGTATGGCCGATCCCTGTTGCCTGGACGCAGTAACGCATTACATCTGTACGGGAAGGTTATAATTCCAGGCTGATTTTATAGAGTTTCTCCTCTGAAAAAAAAATCCAACGTTCTCAATTAATAAGTTGCTGGAAATAAAAGTGACAGTTCTATGGCAGCAAGAAAGTTCACACTGCTCACCCCAAGCAGCTTTTTCATTCTTTAATATCCGGCTGTAGGATCTAACCTCGAAGAGCAAGCCCCCTTCCTAATTCCAGTTGTTTACCCAGAGTTCCCCCCCCCCCCAGTCTTTCATATGGAAATCTGCATACGCCTGGAGTTCTAAAGGAGTAAGCGGCCCCGGTACAGAGGCTGCTATCCATACCTCTCCAATCCTCATACAACCTGGCAGAAGACCTGCAACCTTATGTGACACCCACCTGGCTCTGGGAGACACCCATATGTCACAAGGGTCTACATGATACGAAAACGCTGAATGATTGCATTATGGAGTGCTGTAGTCATCCTGCATTTTTAGATAGATAGAGATAGTATACCGAGTGGTCCAAAAAAATGTATCCACTGTTTAAAAGTCCATAACTTGCAAACTAATTGACGGAGTTTTCTCATATTTGGTGAAAGTGTAACTTAAAGTCCAACAAGATATCACTGTAGGTGTTCGAAATGTTCACCATTCATAACCACACAAAAACAATGCCGCCGAACTGCAGCACGAACTACTGACTGCAACGTGTTCAGTTCGATATTTGCACATGAATGTACGATGGATTCTCAAAGTTCATCCAATGTGCGTGGCTTTTGTCAATATACGGCGTCCTTTAGTGTTCCCGACAGGTAAAAGTCCAGAGGAGTTAAGTCTGGGGAACATTGTGGATACTCCACAGCACCTCTACGGCCTATCCATCTTCCTGGTAGATTTTCGTCGAGATACGCCCTAACACGATGTTGGTAGTGGGCTGGGGCACCATCTTGTTGAAAATAAAATCTTCAGTCTCCATACAGGTCTGGGATGGTAGGTAAAATGGATGTCTGAAGCTTATGAAGGTACACCTCACCGGTAACTGTGCCGTCAAAGAAGAATGGCCCAATCAAGCCCCGGTACGACAACCCACACCACACATTTACTCCTGGCAAATTCACGGCTTTGTCGACATGGACGTTTGGATTTTCGGCGGCCCAGTAGATGCAATTGTGGCGATTTACTGTACCATTGAGTTTGAACTGTGCCTCATCAGACCACACAATCATCTCTGCAAACTCCTCATCATTGCGCACCATGTTGTTAAACCACTCGCAGTACTCCATTCTACGATCTGGGTCATCCTTGTTCATTGCGTGTAGCAATTGTTGGATGTAGCACTTCCACTTTGCTGTCTTCAAAATACGCCGAACACTCCAGTTTTACGGACACACTGTCTCAAAGACTTCTGTGGTGAGCGAGTGAATTGTTGTAACACACAACGGGAGTTAGCTGGACTTGTTACCGTTAAAGGTCGTCTAGATCGTTATTCGTGTACATCTTTAACACAGCCTTTGGCTTCAAATTAGTTTCGAATGCGACGGATGGTTAAACGTGTCGGTGGCTCTGTTTGATACTTATTTCGCCATTGCCGTTGAACCTCATTAATGTTTAATTGCACATTGTTCATTGTTTTGCTGGGATCAGAAGGAATAAACGATTGTAGTAACAATCGTAACTAACGACCAGCATTGTGTAATATGGTGAACGATTTCAGGTTAACTATAAACAATCTCGTTTGCAATCGTTTATCGTTAGTCGTTAAAAATCTCTCCGTGTAATAGGACTCTTAGGGCCCTATTCCACGAGACGATTATTGTTCAGATAATCGTTAAATCGTTCGGAACTAAGCGATAATCATTCGGTTGAATAGCAGTTAATGATTAAACGATGAACGAGAAATCGTTGATCGCTTAATAAGACTTGGACCTATTTTTATTGTTGCTCATTCGCAAATCGTTCGCATGGAATAAGACGTCGTTCAGTCGTTCACAGTGGCGACGAACGCAATAGCGACAACAAGAGGACCACAAGAACAATCATAATTAACGATCATTGTTCGTTGTAATTGGGTAAATGATTTCAGGTTGTTCGCAATGGCGGTTGTTTGAGATCGTTTATCGTTAACAATTATCCAAACGATAATTGTCCCGTGGAATGGGGCCCTTAGGGCCCTATTACACCAGCAGATTATCTGACAGATTTTTTTAAGCCAAAGCCAGAAACGGATTTGAAAAGAGGAGAAATCTGTCTTTCCGTTATCTTTTATCTGTTTATAGTCCGTTCCTGGCTTTGGCTCAAAAATTCTGTCAGATAATCTGCTGGTGTAATAGGGCCCCAATGGTGCGTTTACACAGAGAGATTTATCTGACAGATTTTGGAAGCCAAAGCCAGGAATGGATTTGGAAAGAGGAGATATCTCAGTCTTTCCTCTATGACCTCTGTTCTCTGTTTATAGTCTGTTCCTGGCTTTGGCTTAAAAAATCTGTTGGATAAATCTCTCTGTGTAAACGCACCATTAGACTCATGCTGTGAGAGGGGAGGAGTAGCAGCAGGTGTGTGTGTGTGTGTGTGGGGGGGGGGCAGGTAATCTTCTCATCTGGTGCCTTAAATACAGAAAATTCTTCAGTACTTCAATGAATCTTATAGCATTTATTTCATGTTATGCAGTTTGAGCACTGTCCATACATTGTCTTTCCTCATTATAAGGAGGGTAGATTACCGTCAAGGAGCATTGCTAGAAACGCTCATTCAGCCAAAAATCAGCTGTGTAAAAGTGACAGCGACAACCGATCACACCTTTTGTGCAACCCTATAAATCATTGTTTATCGGCTAACATCTCTCTGTGTATACAGGGGATGTGCGTCTGATAGCAATGTATTTAGATGGCCACACAAACAATAAAGAGTTAGTTTGTGTGGCCCAGCTGCGCCATTAGTTGTGCCGTGTAAAGGCTGATCAGAGCTTGTTTGCAGCCACAGATGGATGAAGATTGTAACTTGTAAAAGCACTATATATATATATATATATATATATATATATATATATATATATATATATATATATATATAACTAAAGATGCCTGAAAACAAGAACCATGTCCCAATTAATGTCACTGTTCAGATTGGGGCTTTTCTTCTTCATCAAAGCTGACTTAAGTGATTGAAATTGTATATATCAATGTATGACCTATACTCAAACAGGCAGGGACTGTCCCAATGACGATATGAAAGTAATGACCGGTTCCCTCTTTTCCGCTTTGGTTTCAACCAACTTTCTTAAAGGGGTTTTCTGAGCACAACAGATAGATTACCTATCCACAGCAAAGCTCATCAGTCATTGAACGACTCTAAAGGCCCTATTACACGAAGCGTTATGGCCGACGTCAGCTAATCGGTGTCTTTCAACAGACTAAAACGCTAACAACACAGCTCCCCGTGGACGCCCAGCTCTTACCCACTTCTCCTCGCTCGCTGTCGGTGCATGTAATAGTGCCGGCAACGGGTGGGGGAGCGCGGAGCAAGCGAGGGCTGACCTGACAGGTCGGCGCTTCCTTGCTCTCCACATCGCCCAGTGAATTAGAGGCTTAAGGGTATGTTCACACTGAGGAATAGGCAAGGAATTTCAAGCTGAATCCACATTTAATTTTATGTGTATTCTGCTTGAAATTCAGCCTGTAAATATGGACAGAGAAATGTCTAAGTGGGTTCAATGGGACTTCTGCTCTGTTGTTCACACAGCAGAATTTACGCACGGAATGTTCCACATCTGCTTTCTACCCTAAGAATTGGCTTGTCAATTCTCGATTTCCAAACCAATTCTGCACAAATTCTGCACCAGCTCGAGAAGAGGAAATTTTTCTCAGGAAAATTTCCTTTTCAGTTTCTCGCCAATTCCTCAACGTGAACATACTCTAACACTACACAGTGAACGGAATTGGAAACAGTTGTCTTTGTTTATTGTGTGGTGGTAGCAATGTATAACTGTAGGTCAGCTCCCATTCAAGAGAACAGCAGCTCCACTACACCATGAATGAGGACAACTGTTTCTGGCCCCATTCACTGTGTATGTAGTGCAGGTTCTGATTAGCTGATTGACGGGAGGATGTCTAGTGTCGGCTTGGCCAAGTGTGCATATGTTTTTAAAAAGAAAAGTGGAGAAAGATACCTGGCAAAACCCCCTAGTGGTGACTTTTGGGCTCCGAGTATAAAAGAATTGGTCCATTGAAACCCAGATACTCTTCTGTCCCCCAATGTCAATGAGCGACAGTCAGTACACAAAGTAGATGGTTCTCTAGTCCCCCTCAGTGAGTAACCAGTTATACGTTCAGTTGAGCCGATGATTGATACTTCCATCCGACGACCAATGATCCAGTAAGCCATGACATTGACTTTATGCGCTTCAGACATTTGTAACTCTCATTGGCGCGTATCTGGTTCTCAAGGACTTTGGCCTCCAGCACCTTATAAAGTGTTGCCACGTGCTCCCTAATGATCCACCACCTCGCGTACACCATTGTAACTTCCTTGTCTAATCGTGGCCCGGTGCCAGAGCTGTCATCGATATTGAGATACCACCGGCTGACACTTATTTTGCAGAAAACATTAAATATCACTTGAACTGTTTTTGTTTTGCGGTGGATGAAATCTGCCGAGTGATACAGTTTTTTGTTGTTTTCTTTCCCCGCTGACCTCTGGCATTGTAACCACTCTGCGGTTTATTGAAGGAGGGCCTTACTTTGTTGTTGCTCTCCCATGCATTGAGGTGTAAACCTCTGGAGGTTTGTTTTATTGCTGCTATTGGGAGGTGAGGACACAGGAAGGTATTGTATTCGCTTTCAGTAAATCTAGATTCTTCCCTTTGAAATCTAATTGAATTACTGATCCATGGCTGTGCAAAGTCTAGACCGATTCATACTAATAAAAGTCTTTGCAAGGTTTTTGGATTGGAGTTGCGTTATTCCAAGTAAGTGAAGAGCATGGGTAGGATCTAGAGAAGGGGACCATCTGTCCCCCTGGTCATGTGATACAGTGCTGTACATTGTTGTGGCGATAATTTATACCATGTGCTATGGCTGAAATACAGTCTGGGTCCCGTCAAACCAAAATATTCTAAGTGGGAGGTGAGTTGAGAGCAGAACTGTATTCGCATGGGATGCCCAAGTGAGCTGAGAGCAATCTGATCTTAAAACCCATCCACTGTTCCTATGCAGCGTAACCACTTTTTATGGCTCGTTTTTTTGTGCTTTGTTACGCTTGCGGTAATATTATACTGTGTGACTCTTTAAGTGGCTCCACCGCATAATTTTACTCTTCCATGTAGACCCCAATTCTAATTTCCTATATAAGGTGGAGATAGATTGTGTGTAATGAGTCATAATATAATGTGCTAAGTGTTTAGTAGTATAGATGATCCTAATTCCAGAAGTCCACATCTGGGGGAAGATCTAGCCCAGTCCCCGGAGATGGTCCATGTGCATACAAGTGAATATAGGAATCCGGGCACACAAAGAGAAGACTATATCGGAGCTTTGTTTTTCTAATTTATTGCGGCTTAGGGTTCTGGCGCCAAAGGGTTTGGTGTGCAGGAGATCCTTAAACCAGTAAGGAACCTCCACCCGTAATAAACTTTAAACTATATTTCCTCTTTTAATTTTGTGTTTTTTAGAGTTTTGTGTCTTTCTTTGCATCTGCTTTAGGATAGATGTGTGATTGATGTAACAGACCTGAGGCTTCACTACTGACTGATTATGATGAGCGACGCCTTATGTCTAAGAGTACTATTACACGGAACGATAATCGGCCCTATCCAGCCGATTATCGTTCCGTGTAAAAAATACAACGATCAGCCGATGATCGTTGTCATAGGTTTGGACCTATAATTGTCGGCCATGTGTAATAGCGGTGCGCGGCTGACTATTTGCAAAGTGAATACACTACCTATCCATGGTCTAGGGCTCCTTATGCGGTCCGCTTCTCCCCGGGTCCCGCGCGCTGCAGCTTTAGAGCGGCCTGTCTTAGCTCACAGGCCGCTCAGCCAATCTCAGGCCGGGACTGCCACGGCTAGTTATTGGCTGATCGGCCTGTCAGTTAAGACAGGCCGCTCTGAAACTGCAGCGCGCGGGACTCGGGGAGAAGCGGACCGCAAAAGGAGCCATGGACCATGGATAGGTAATGCATGCCAGTTTAGCAAGGGCTGCAAGGACATTGGTAACGATGTCCATGCAGCCCTTGTTAAACGATTATTAGGCCGTGTAATAGGCCAGGTAAACGAGCACCAATCTAGCAGATCAGCGCTAGTTTACTGTTATTATCGGGCCATGGAATTACACCCTAAGTCAAGTATTGCATATCGCCATCTACTTTAATATCTAGATTCCTACTAGTTTAATAGAGGAATTGTGCAGGGACATTTTCCACATTAAATAATAAAAAGTCATACTCCCTTCCCTGAACCCCCTCCCCTGTAGCTGTCATTTTGATGCTCCAAGTCCATGCTTGTCACCATCACTTCCTGGTTTCCATGATGAGACAACACAGCAAGAATTGCTACCGGTGTAGCCTAGAACTCATCCAGTTATTGGTTAAACAGGCAATTCTTGCCGAGGTGACTTGTCACCGGATGTGGCGGTGATGAGTAAGGATTGTGATCATCAAAGTGACAGCTACAGGGGGATCAGAGTAGGGAGTGTCTTATACTTTTGTTTTTAAAGCATCCACAGCAGTATATAAAACTATTTACTGTATGGTCCCAGATCATTTGGACAAACCTCTGACATGTCGCAGTGATATGTCTAAAGCTTGTATCGGATGAGAGTCCACAGATCGCATCTCCATTCTAAACTGCTATAGTGAGCAGCATACACTTATAAAGGAAGTCTATGGGACTTTCTGTATATAGAGATGGCAGAAGTCTCCTAGATTCCCATTATGATTCCATACATCACTTGCTGAAGCTGTTTAGAGCAGAGATTAAGAGGCTCAGCGTGGGCAGCCGTGCACTTCAAATCCTTAATTCCAGCAGTCAGCAGGGGGTCTCCGCACCCAGACCCCATCCGGTACATACTTCAAACAGATCACTATGACATGATAGAGGTTTTTCCAAATAATAGGTGCTATGGCGTATTCTATTGAGACTGCAATATTCTTTTAAAGGAAATGTATTGCCTTGATATTTTTTTTTTCTTACTGGGTAAAGCCAGGTAGTGGAATATTTTCTATTTTAGATTGTCTCAGCTTAGTTTTTGTGCATTATTATGGTTGGGCTGCCATCTTGCCTGAACTGTTTTTAACAGTAGTTAGTGACATGCTTTACAGCAAGCCTCATGGACATAGATGACAATAGACAAAAGCTGTCCTACTGACCAGAATGAGAAAGGTTATTAGGGATGCTCTGTGACCTTATTGTTTTCCCTATCTTCTGGTGTCCCCTTTCACCGTAAGGTTATGTTCACACAACATATATTTTCGTATAACCATGATTATTACGAAAATATTCGTTACCTTGCTGTCTATGGGATCCCGGCCGGAGTGTATACACTCCGGCCAGGATCCCTAGCGGCGCAACAAACAACTGACATGTCAGTTTTCAGTTGCCGCTATTCACTGAATATCGGCTACAGAAAACCCTGTCAGTGCACACTATGAAGCGAGCAGCTCCAGCCGCATGCTCCCTTGTGTGCAATGGAGAGTTCTGATGCGGGCGCACACGGATGCGCCCGCATCAGAACTCTGCGGCTGCAAAGATCATCCAGCTGGTACTGCAGTACCGGCTGGGATGGTCTTTACAGAGACCAGCCGTGTTACGGAACGGCCGGTCTCATACATTGTGTGAACATAGCCTCATGCTGTGCGGATCACTTTCCCGGTGTCTCCTCATCATCAGAACAGGAAATCTCAGCTTAGTTTTTGGCTTAGTGGTGGAATTAAAAAAAATTACACCACTCTTGTCTGGAGAGTGACAGCCCTCTCAGCCAATCACTGGCTGTAGCACTGCCTATCTCAGCCAGTAATTGGCTGAACGGGCTGATGGCGGCTCGAAGACACCGGAGACACAGAGGACGACACCAGAGAAAAGACCAAATATTGGCAACGGAGGGAGAACGTACCACAGTTTGACAGGGAGACACCTAGCGGCCATATTTATAGGGTTGATTTAAAAAAAAACTTTAAAAAAATATATTGCAAAACTGCTTGCGATCTGTATGTGCTGCTGTATGTCCTGCAGGATGTGGTGTGTTCCTTCCAAGTCTGACACAGTGCTCTCTGCTGCCACCTCTGTCCTTGACGGGAACTGTCCAGAGCAGGAGAGGTTTTCTATGGGGATTTGCTGCTGCTCTGGACAGTTCCTGACATGGACAGAGGTGGCAGCAGAGAGCACTGTGTCAGACTGGAAAGAATACACCACTTCCTGCAGGACATACAGCAGATGATTTCTTGAGATTTTCAAAGAGAAGTAATTAACAAATCTTTATTACTTTCTGACACAAGTTAAAAAAAAAATCACCAGAGTAACTCTTATTCTCTCTAAATCTTGCAGTTTTCATTCTCACCCCTGGGGCAAAAACTAAGCTGAGACTTCCTGTTGTGTCTGTGGTGATAAGAGGAGGCTGCTGTAAAGTGATCTATGCAGCATTGCAGCGACATGTGACACCAGTAGATAGAAGAGACAATAGCAGCTCCCTGTGGAATGACCTTTTCACAGGTCACAGAGCGCGCTCAGTAATGTTCCACATTCCTCTAACGATATTTTTATTGTCATCTCTGTCCATGAGTCTTGCTGTAAAGCAGGTCACTAAATGCTGTTCAAACAGCTCAGACAAGATGGCAGCCCCCGTAACAATGTACAAATATTGAAATAAAATATTAAAGTCAGAAAATAGAAACAGATTAGAATAAAAGAATAACTTTTAGTATCTGACTCTGAAAATTTAGGTGACAAATTCCCTTTAACCTTACAGACAGTTATAAAAACTTTATATAACACAAACTTGAGATTTGAGGAGAAAGACTTGACATGGTCTTGTAGATGGGAATCTCGCTGTTCTTTCTCCCTGGCGGTACAGTAAGCCGGGAAGAATGTAACACAATGTAATAACTTAATGATTTTCCATAATTACACTATAACGACACAACACGTTAAACATTGAGCCCTATAATAAGGCCATACAGGGTGGAATCACGGGATGGTGGCGTGCACCATGGACAGACCACACAGGGACAAGGTAATGAAAAGCCATAATGGTTCCTAACAATGTAATTAGAATATTCCTGTAAACAGTTTGTTCCATGTATGTCAACAATCTGTCTAAATATGAGATCAAAGGCAATGAGGCACTTTCTTGTGGATCCTGCGGGGCGCTACATGAGCACTAGAGTGAGAATTAAGTCTTGTTCCAGGCAGAACACCATCTGTAATTTGTACCATGGAATTTTTACCCCCTTTTTTTTTCCCAACCAGAAATTTTACCAAGAAAGTTCCTTTATTTTTCTATGAATCTGTGGTAGTTCCACTTTTCTCATCTATCAGAATAAAAATGTAATTAAAATAGGTGAAATTGGCCCAAAGAAGGGCGAGGGTGGCAGCCAAGTTTTAGGGTTGCCTAAGTATCCCTTTAACTAGGTTGTCCAGGCTTACAAAAACATGGCCGCTTTTTCTAGAAAAAACAACATACCTGTCCTCGGGGTGGGGGTGGGTTTTGTGGCTCTGTTCCATTGACAAGAATGGAGCTGAATTGTAATAGCCCACACAACCTAAGGACAGGGGTGGCACAAGTTTTTTTTCTTTTTTTTTTCCCCCCTAATTCTGGATAACACCTTTAAAGGGATATCCAGCCTATTAGGGTAGGTCATCAGTGCAAGCCCATTGAGGCTGTGGCCTATAACATGCCCGCCTATGATCAATTTAAAGTGCTTCTGCAAGCACTGGAGCCTATTATGTGTACAGATAGAATTTACAGAAGAAGCTGGACCCATGATCTATCCCACTGTCATGCTTGTGCTGCTGAGTTCATCCGACCAGGGTCATCAGGGTCCGCACACATACCCACATCCTTCCCTAGCCAATCCTAGTAAATCGACTGATATATTAGCGGCTTTATTAACCACATTCTGCCTGATCAATAAGGTTCTAGCTTGCTCGTGTCCTGTAATGGTGTGGTGTTGTATGCAGTTCTTTCACTGTGTTTGACCACAGTATGTTTCCTGACCCTGCCTTTCCATGCCACCTTACCTTCATCCTCTGCCACCTATACCAGGACCTTCTCCAACAGTGAAGTCTGAAACCCCATAGAGAGGATAATAGATGAAAACTAGGGGACAATGATCTCAGGAGTGGCCCCAAGGCAAACTGCTTAGGTACAATGGCCCACATCTGTAGGCCCTTACACATTACTTATCTTGTACTTATCCTCCTGCTGTGCGGAGTTCTGTACATGCAGACCTTAAAGGGGACCTTATTACCTTTCCTGGTTTGTCTCTTCTACGGTGCACAGAACATTGGAGATGGATTCAGATTCAGGATAGAAGTTTCTTCTGGCAAACATGGTTACTGAGATAACAATCCAAACTTATGGGGAAAGGGCCCAAAATGTATTCACTTCTACCCAAGACTGCTCCGGGACCATGAACGGTTTCTAAGGTACCTGTATATTATAGGATATTCTAATATGGATTATATATTACCTTTATGGGCACCTCTGCTGGAAGAAACGTCTGTTATTGGTTATATCTCTCATTACGGAAAATCTGATGCTAATGAATATGGCCAGTGTTTCCTGTCCTAGATGGACTAGCTTTTCTATTCTTAATGTCCAGTTTGGGGGTCTCATGAAGATGACTTTTGAAGATTAATTTTTTTAGGCTTTGCTAACCATCTGCAATAAGCTTTTCTCTCTTAGGGAAGCCAAGTTTAACTTTGTGGCTGCTTCAGGAGAAATCTAGTATTCCATGTTGGCCAGTTGAGTGAATGCCCCACAATAGAAGAGCCAGGACATGTATTGTCTTCTTGAGAGAACCCACGTCTTACAGCATGCCAGCTTGGCATCATTCTTCTGGCTGACACTCTTCTTTAGCATCACAGTGTCCTGCCTTGACCTGTGCGTTGTTCAACTGTAATTCCCGCTGCCTTGGTACAGCCTGTACATGCTAGCTAAAGATGAGTGCAATTGGAGCATGCTCAAGTCTGGTCATTCGGCATTTGAATATCGGTGGCAGAAGAAGTTAGATGCAGTCTGAGGGAGCCTGGGGAAACATGGATACAACCTATGGTCTATGGCTGTATCCATGTTTTCCCAGACTCCCTAGGGCTGCATCCAACTTCTTTAATCACCGGTATTCACTGTGTACAGGTGTGTGAGCATCCCACTAACCAGCCATTTATGTCCTAACCTGCAGATAGACCATTACAGCTATAAACCCGGAAAACCTCCTTCGAGGCTGATTGTGTCTATTGTGTAGACCTCCCATGCAAAAGTTCAGTGCTGAGGATTTTTTTCATTTTTTTTTTAATTTCCAACCATTGACATTGTGAGTGGAGTGTAATATAAAAGATTATAATGAAGGACGTAGGTCCAGATGAGCTCAGTCAATGGCTTTCATTACTCCTCCTTCGACTCGAGGGACATTCATTCTTCTTCATCTTCTGAGACCAACCAGTACTTGTCTGCGTTAAACAATCACGTCTCTGATCTCGTGAAGAAATGCAGGCTCCACCGTAACTGGTAAACATTAATTACATAATTCTTACTGTTTCTATGAACTTTTATCCACATCCATGACCACACAGGCTGTAACGTGAGCTCCGGGTCCCGAGCAGCGGCCAAGCGAGAAAAGTCAAAGGTCCTCAATTGTTTTCTGGTGTCTGACTCGAAATGTTGGGTAAGATGAAGACACTGGAAAGTTAGTAATAAACAAGAAAAGCCAATGTAGACTGTGCGGCCTATACGGGTATCCAGTACTCATGCATCATGTCTTGAGTGATATTACTAATGTTCCTGTATATGTAGGATCATTTCTTTTCTCCATTGTCCTGCCTTTACTGACAGACAACCCGCTCAGTGTCTTTCCTCCTCTGAGTCTCTATACTGTTGGTCTTCTTACCATATTTGACTTCTAAGGTCACGTTACCTGCAGTATATGGACCTTCTGAAGGTCCTTCCTATCTTTTAAGGTGGCCATACTCTTAAAATGGTTATCCTGACATTAAAACTTACCAAATATCCACAGACTAGATGACAAGAATTTGATGGGTGGAGGTCCCAGCACTGGGGCTTCCATGGGTCACAAGAATTTTTGTGCCTTGTTCCCCGAGTGAATGGAGCTGCAATATGCATGTTTAGCTGTTACTCTCTATTCAACTGCAATGGGTGGCTGAAGGTATCTGAGTGAACACACACCACACTAGGAGTAGTATGAGGGTCGTTTCAATGGGTAAAGAAGAAGAGGCAGATGCCAGGTTTCTCTGTCAGCAGTTTATCTTCCATGAGAACAAAGGATAGATCTATCTCTGTATCTATCAAGCGGATATATTGCATATACTGACTTCTTGTAATGTTAGGATTAATATAGAGTCTCTCAAGCCTCGTAGCTTGTGATGCTTGTGGCAGGAAGTCTGTAAAATACTCGGGTCTACAGTAAGTCATCTGTCCATTCATTCTACCAAAGCAACACTAGAGTGCAATGGCGTGTAGAATATTTTATAGTGAAGCAATACCTAATATAAATCATACGCTACATTTACATACGCTAGTAAATGTAAAACAGTCTAAAGAGAAAAAAAAAAACTTGGCCAATGTTCACTAAAAGCTTCTTCCAGATAGAGGAGGTCATGTTTTTGATTTAAACATCATCTCTGATTTATATTATTCCAGGAACTAACGCTTTAGCCATTGTGAGAGTATGCAGAACATGTAAGCTGAGGGCCAAAAAGGAAAAAAAACATTTTTTCCCTAAAAAAGATCAGATTTCATGGTCGGTGGTATCAATAGCATCTGGTGCTACGTTACTGTCCAAAGTCAGACTAATCCACCTGGGTGTAAGAGTAACTAAAGCCGCTATTACACGGGGCGACATAGAGGAGCAAATGAGCGCTGTCAGCAGGTAAGTACAGGGGGGGGGCCGCAAGGAGGCTGCCCGGGTGATCGCTAGATCATCCGGGCAGCCTATAGTGGGTAGCAGCCGTCTGCTGCCGCCGCTCCTGGTCCACAGAGTGACAGCAGCAGATCGCTGCTATCATTGTCGTTTGTCTTTTAACATGTTGAAAGACAAACGACAGCAGCGATCAGCCGACATTGTTCATGTCGGCTGACCATGGCCTTCTATTACACGGAACGATTATCGGCTATATGATAATCGTCCCGTGTAATAGAAGGCAATAGAGATGAGCAAATCAGGTTCAAGTCCATCCGAACCCGAACGTTCGGCATTTGATTAGCTAGGGCTGCTGAACTTGGATAAAGCTATAAGGTTATCTGGAAAACATTCAACATGTTGAAAGACAAACAACAATGATAGCAGCGATCTGCTGCTGTCACCACATAGAATAGAAGCGTCAGCAGCAGACCTGTGCCATGGGCTGCCCGGACGATCTAGCGATCAACCGGGCTGCCTCCGCCGCCCCTCCCCTGCACTTACCTGCTCACTGCCGCAGCACGTTATAGCGGCGGCAGCGAGACAGGAAAGAGGAGCGCTGACGGCGCTCGTTTGCTCCTCACGGTCGCCCCGTGTAATAGGGGCTTAAAGCGACTCTGTACCCACAATCTTACCCCCTCCAAACCACTTGTACCTTCGGATAGCTGCTTTTAATCTAAGATGTGTCCTGATGTCCGTTCGGCAGGTGATGCAGTTATTGTGCTAAAAAAACAACTTTTAAACTGGCAGCCCCGTGCCCAATGGGAGTATCTGTGCCCTAACCTTGCACCACCCCTCCGTCCCTCCTCCCCACCCTCTTCATCATTAGGAATTCCTGATGAGGAGGAGGGCCGGGAGGAGGGACAGAGAGGGTGTGCCAGCCTAATGCATACACAATCTAGGCCACTCCCGTAGGGCACGGGGCTGCCAGTTTAAAAGTTGTTTTTTAGGACAATAACTGCATCATCTGCCAAACGGACCCCAGGACAGATCTTGAATTAAAAGCAGCTATCTGAAGGTAAAAGTGGTTTGGGGGGGGTCAGATTGTGGGTGCAGAGTCGCTTTAAGTCTTTATTAGAGATGAGCGAACCTCGAGCATGCTAGAGTCCATCCGAACCCGAACTTTCGGCATTTGATTAGCGGTGGCTGCTGAACTTGGATAAAGCCCTAAGGCTATGTGGAAATCATGGATATAGTCATTGGCTGTATCCATGTTTTCCAGACAATCTCAGAGCTTTATCCAAGTTCAGCAGCCCCAGCTAATCAAATGCCGAAAGTTCGGGTTCGGATCGACTCTAACCTGAACCCGGTTGGCTCATCTCTAGTCTTTATCAGTTAGACACACTATTGTTTAACTAGATGGATTCCCGGAATTGTTTCTTACTGGGGAGAGACCACAATGCAAGATTTATATTGCCCCTCCACTATACTAAATGGCTGCCAAACTTGAATGTGATACTATATATCAGAGATTCCAATCCCAGAAGTCTCAGCACTTGATTACCAGTGGCTGAAGAAGTTGGATGCAGCCCTCAGTAATCGAATGCCATGACTTCCAGGTTTGGACAGACTCGAGCATGCTTGAATTTGGCGCTTTTCTCTACTATATGCCTTATAGCTTTATATATTTGTTTTTATATATTTGTTTTTGCATTTTCTTGCAGCTAGAACTAGTTTATGGACTATTATTTATTGAATGAAAAGATTATTACAAGACAGTATGACATGTAGGAAATGTTAACGCAGACCTGGGAGCTGGGCTGTTTGCCAGCAGTACTCACACAGGCACTTCCTTTCCCTCACATATCAAGCCGGGATATCATCTACTCCTCTCTGCTATACTATGATATAGTACTGGTTAGAGTGCACTGATCTGGCTATAGTTCAGTTTGTATGTACAAAATAGTTATATGGAGACATGGAAGCAGAGCATAGTTTCCAGCTGACAGGCATGGAAGGGGGTGTGAGGAGGGTTTACAGCCCTCAGCAATTGAGAGGTATGGGAACACCTCTTTGACATTTTGCACTTAGAAAGTTAACAGCATCTAACAATATAAGCAGTTTGCAATGTGAACAGCAGCTGACCTTTAGGATAAATTCATAGCTGGATTTGCATAAATAAACTTACCAGCCAGCAATATATTGAATTTCTACAGGGTATAAGGGTCTTTTTACATGGGCCAATATGGGGCTGTGTACAGACGAGATCAGTCTTGTTCCTGCAGCCATTAACATTCATTAATATTCATTGTTTGCACAGAGAGATGTGCGGCCGATAACATGAAGAATAACTCACATGTCATATGCACAGCAGGGACAAAGTGTACGGTATGGTGGCTTCTGGCCACCAGGGGAGCTCGTCACAGCATATGCGTGCAGCACAGCAGGGACAGCGTACTGTATGGCGGCTTCTGGTCACCAGGGGGAGCTCACCACAGCACAGCAGGGACAGCGTGCAGTATGGCAGCAGGCAATGGGATAACGGCAGACTGTGTGCAGCTCTACATCTGGCGGCAGGTAACGGGCCACTTGATACCTTGCCTGCACATTTACAAGTGATGGCCACAGAAGGGAACAACGGAGTTGGCGGCAGGTGACTGTCTTCGTGTCCTACATGCAGCTATTTTGCAAGGGACTGTGAAGATAGGGGACAACGTTGGTGGGCTAAAAAGAATCACAGATGCATGCCCTAGTGTTTTGTTCTTTGTTTTGTAACTTTGCTAGGTCTTATTTTCAAGGGATGTCTTATTTTGCGGGAAACAGGGTAGTTTTACTAGGGCCTTGAAACTCCTTCGCTTTTTTTTTCCTATACTGAGGGGGTAGAGTATGGAGGAGTGGTAAAGGAAATGCTTTTCTGCACCTCAGGTTGGGTCTAGACAATCTGTGCCTGCATTCTTATTCATGGAAGCCCTGACTTTACTTTGTCTTCTTTTGTTGTGATTCCAATGGCTTCACTTCTAAGCATCCTGTTTTCCTTGGCTCTTGTGTTTGCAGTACATTGGGTAATGATATTGGCTCTTTATCTCCATCTGACTGCAGGCCGTGCCGCGTCCCCCGTATATCGCGGATCCTGCGCTTGTTTTGATGTTGCATTTCCTTATTAGCTTGTTGACGGGGTCTCCGCTTTGTACTAAGTCAACAAAATAAATCTTTTATGGGCTGGACATACAACTATTCCTGGCCTCATTTGCACCGGTGTTCCTTCCTGAATACATTCTCACTTTTTAAGCTCCTAAGAACAAACTGATGGAACAAACTGAAGAGATGTCCGGAGAGGACGGGTCAGAATTTAGAGGATTTTACTCTCCTACCATTTACAGTACCATCGTATTTAGAATATATACTTTGGGGGGGAGGGGGTGTTCGTGTTGGGTTTGTGAAAGTGTTCATCCTGACCTTCCTTGTTTATAGACAGATATTAGTCCAATAGAAAGAGTGGTCTGGCACTAACACCTATAACACACTCCTTATCGGGGAGGGCACTGCTCTCTCAGACAGCAAAATGCAACAACTAGGGTGTCAGAACTATCATCAGTCCAACCATAGCTTCCAATAAAATAGAAAAAAAATGTGGCACTCACCAGTATCTGTTACGCGAAGTAGTGTTTATTGACGGACTGTTTTAATGTGGTGCGTCACTTCATCTGGCTGCGTCATTGCATCATTGTGACAGTGTTGCAGTACGTCGCTGTGACGCAGCAGTCCAGCTCTCCCTCCCCGCTATGTACTTTAGTCTGAAATATTGCTGAGGAGCAGCATGCATGCATTCTCCCTCCTCCACCCCTTCCTGCTTTGACTGATTGAAGTGCATGGTTCAGTGCTGGAATACGAGCTCTGTATGTCAATCAATCAAGGCAGGGGGTGGGGGAGAGAGGAGTCATGCGTTCTCATTAGAGATGGGATATAGGCCATAGGCTGTATCCATGTTTTCCCAAATGCAAACAATCGGACTCAGAGCAGGGAACCAAATAAGCCCAATTAAAAGGGTTATCCAGTGCTACAAAAACATGGCCACTTTTGCACTACTCTTGTATCTAGATTGGGTGGAGTTTTGAGACTCCGTTCCGTTGAAGTAAATGGAGCTTAATTGCAAACTGCACCTGATCTGGAGACAAGAGTGGGACAAAAGTGGCCATGTGTTTGTAGCACTGGATAACCCCTTTAAGGCCTGCAATGTGTCTGCTGTAAATGATCAGAAAGCACCAGTAGTAAGGCCTCTTTTATTCTCCAGAGCTGCATCCGTAATTCAGCTGATTGCAGTTGGAAGTATTAACGTGCTGATTTTCTAAACCAGAAAAACCTTTAACCATTATGCAGCCATGTATAAGAAATCCCCTAGGTGGTTGGTTCCCAGTATGAGAAGCTGCTTTAAATTATAGTCGGCTACATCCTCGGCCCAGGATGGTGCCACGCCACCTCCGATCTGTGAGCCGCATCCCAAGAAATAATTTTCCCACCATCTCCACGTTAAGCACGTCTGCCTTGGGCTTTAACAATAATATTTTTCTGGTTTCCAAATCAACTTGAGAGATTCTTGAGGTTGCAGAATAAGTGCCATGTTTGAGGCAAATAGTAATAGTATATAATTTCATATTGTTTTATTTTCCTTCCTTGTTTGTGCTTTTAAGGTTCCTCGACCCACCAAACGTAATGTCATTTTGTTTATGGTTTGTTTAGAAAAATCCCGTAGATAAATAATGACTGAAAAGTGACCTTTATATAAAGCAGAGTGTATAATATAGAGTCTACTAAATACCACAGAATGGAAATGTGAAAAAAAAGAGCAGCCTGGGGTGAAGTGCAGTGGAGCGTCGACGTCCAGTCTTATTGGGATTTTGTAGTTTTTTATGATCTTTTACAATGTTTAAAGGAATATACCAGGAAAAATGAATACTCCTATGCCAGGTGCAGGATCTAAGGGGGCAAAGCACCGAGGGAAGAAGATGCCCCCTTCGGTCATTCTAATGGGTAAAACTTAGGTGGGCACATTTAGGGTACTATTACACGGAACGATAATCGTCCCTATCTGTCTGATTATATTGTTACGTGTAATAAACAAAACGATCAGCCAATGACAATGATCATCCGCTGATCATCGATATAGGTTCGGACCTATAATTGTCGGGCACCGACCGCGCACTGTTATGTGTAAAAGAGGTTCATGGCTGACGATTTTGAAAGTGCATACATTACCTATCCATGGTCCAGGGCTCTGCTGACAGGCTGCTCTGAAGCTGCAGCGCTCAGGACCCGGGGAGAAGCAGAGCGCAAGAGGAGCCCTGCAGCATGGATAGGTAATGTATGCAGTTTAAGCAAGGGCTGCAAAGACATCTGTAACAATGTCCATGCAGCCCTTGTTAAACGATTAAGGCCGTATTCCACGGGTCGTTTAGAGGAGCAATATTGTTCGTATTCGGCCGATATCGACCGCTACGAACGATATTCGTCCCGTGGAATAGAGTGCAACGATCAGCCGACATCGTTCATGTCGGCTGATCGTTGCAGTCGCTTGTTTTTCAACATGTTGAAAAACAAGCGACTGATATAGCAGCGATCTGCTGCCGTCGCTCCGTTGAATAGGAGCATCGGCAGCAGGTGCTGCTGTATCCTATGGGCTGCCCGGACGATCAGCGATCCCCCGGGCAGCCCCCCCGCAGCTCCCCGCCGCCCCTAATAGCGCTCGTTTGCTCCTTCAAACGACTCGTGGAATAGGGGCATTAGGAATAGTAAACCTATAAATAAATAGTAAACCTATAATACCCCACACTCATGTCCACAGGTTGTGTGAGGTATTATAGCTCGGCCTCATTTACTTCAAAAGAACTTAGCTGCAATACCAGACTTAAGAGATGAGTGCAACTCGAGTCCGATCATTTGCCATTTGACTACTATCGGTGGCGGAAGAAGTTGGAAGAAGGTCTAGGAAGTCCAGGAAAACATAAGTATAGCCTATAGCAGTGCTTCTCAATTCCAGTCCTCAGGCCTCACCAACAGGTCATGTTTTGAGGCTATCCCATACAAAGGACACCTGTGCTAATACCTGATGCATATAATCATGACATGAGCTGTTGGTGAGGACTGTTGCTGAAGACTGGAATTGAGAAGCACTGCTATAGAGGAAATGTGAATGCTCTGCCATGCTAAACGTTGAGAAGCACTGGGCTATAGTCTGTATCCATGTTTTCCCGGATTCCCTAGGGCTGAATCCAAATTCTTCAGCCACCGGTAATCAGATGCCAAATGATGGGACTCTAGCATGCTGTAGTTGCGCTCATCTATATCACACACATCCCATGGGCCAGTGTCGTGCTATTTGTGAAAGAAAGCACCAAAGCTATGTAGTCCTGGACAACCCCCTTTAAAAGGGTATTCCTATCACAACAAGTTATGCCCTATCTACTAAGACATAACTAAAAGATTGTAGGAGGTCTAACCGCTGAGACCCCCTACAACCTCAACAACCGCAAACCCTGAAATCCAAGCAGCGGGCCACACATTTGCTCTGGTGCTCCTTTCCTTCTCTACAGAGCCAGTGAAGATGGCCGAAAGCTGGATTCATCTATCTTCGGCAGTTCCACATAGAAAGGACCAAAATCATATAAAATATTTAAATTTTATTCAAATATTATTAAACTTCACGCATATAGTAAGTGAACTACAGCATTACTACACAAACCAGGCTATAAGCTGGGTGTGCAAAAACAATCAGTACCAATGTTCTCGTGTGTGCAAATACAATAATACAGTACCACTATTGAGTGAGCAGGCAGTGGGGGTGGTGTGACATAATACTCAACACTAATAATCCATGTTAACATGCATAGGCAACCAACAACGTCCCTTTTTTGCGATTTGCTTAAGCCGTATGAAAGTGTAAGAGCTTTATTACACCGAGCGATAATCTGCCGAATCAGGCCGATTTGTCTCTTTGTACACTATAAGGGCCTTTTTTTATGGTAACATCCAAAATGGTGTCACTCGGCTTCCAGAACAATAGCGCATGCGCCCAGATAGTACAAGTACAGTATCGCACCGTTCCTCTACAGCTGCTGGTTGGAAAACACATACCCAGATGGTAAACGGCTGGAAATGTTCGTACTACCTTGTGCGCCATGTATATAATGGAAAGAAGAGATGGCGATTTCAGGGCCCCCGATCTCGAGATGACAGGGGACCCCAGCAGGCAACATGGCTGGATCATTTTCATCTCTTCTACCTATATATTGTTTATTTACTTCGGGAGATGTGAAGCTAATAACAATGACTTGGCCCTACATAAAAGATGAACTACTGTTTTCTTGTTTTTACAATAATCCGCCATATGAGGCGATCTTTTTTACACTATATTGCACCAAAGGTGTGGCAGTGTAGGTAATGGCATGCTTCTATAATTGTACCAGTCTACAGATCGTGCCATACTAGTGGGGCTAGACGTCTGCACTGGTTATGTATGAGGTGGAACCCAGCCCTTGTATCCGAATGGGGACAATGCAGTCATATAGCAGGACACTGCATAACAGAGAGAATTGCAAACCATCTATGGAGCCTCCTATAACTTCCATAATCCAACAATATCCTACAAGTATTCCAGAACAAACCCAGAGAGATTAGGAAGCAACCAACATGCCAGTAATATTCCTTCCGCTGTCACAGCCCTCACTCTCCATCACAGTGAATGGATGACCTCTCTGCTCCGCTCCACAAACCCATACTGCTCTGCCAGTCAATAAAATCTGGCTGATAAAGTAAACAGCGTGCTGGAACGGTGACGGCATTAACCCAAACCAAATGTTCCACAGTATTACCAGTGTACGATATACAGGAGGAGGTCTGACCATGATAAAACTGTATAATAGCTGCTCTTATCGTAGAGACAATGCCGATGGCTGGTAGACATGGGATACGAATAAACTCTGATAGACTTTACCAGCCAGTCTAGGTTTATCCGTAGTCACAAATGACCTTTTTATGTTTGTAAATCAGTGGTTAAAAAAGCTCACTTACCCTAATGTACAGTCTCCTTTCAGGGATCTAATTGTAATTTTTTCCCTTGATGCTACTGTGTGTCTCAGAAAATAAGGCCAAGTGTTATATCATTTTTTTTTTCTGAAAAAGGGCTTATTTTGGGGGTAGGTCTTTTTTCGGTGAAACACAGTATGGCCCCACACTATAGCCCCACTATATAAGGTAGTTAGCCCCCATACTGTATGTTGTTAGGCTGATATACTGTAAATTCGCCTATAGTTAGGTCCCCATACTGTATACATCCCCCCTGTAGTTCTTCTCCCATACTGTATACATCCCTCTCCCTATACTATATACATTTCTCTGCAGTAAGCCCCTCCTTATTGTTTATTTCACCCACCACCCCCCTCTTTATTTGTTCCCCCATACTGTATACCTTCCTCTCCCCCTCTGTAGTTGTTCTCCTATACTGTATACACTCCCACCCCCTAGCAGGCAGTCCCCATACTGTATACCTCCCTCTCCCCCTCTGTAGTTGTTCTCCTGTACTGTATACACTCCCACCCCCTAGCAGGTAGTCCCCATACTGTATACCTCCCTCTCCCCCTCTGTAGTTGTTCTATACTGTATACACTCCCACCCCCTAGCAGGCAGTCCCCATACTGTATACCTCCCTCTCCCCCTCTGTAGTTGTTCTCCTATACTGTATACACTCCCACCCCCTAGCAGGCAGTCCCCATACTGTATACCTCCCTCTCCCCCTCTGTAGTTGTTCTCCTATACTGTATACACTCCCACCCCCTAGCAGGCAGTCCCCATACTGTATACCTCCCTCCCCCTCTCTATTTGTTCTACAATACTATATACCACCCTCCCCCCTCTGCAGGTAGTCACCATACTGTATATGTCCCTCCCCCCTCTGTAGTTGGGGGGGGGGGGGGTGGAGCATAACAAATTTGGCCCTGATTGGGATCTGCTCAGCTGACTTAAAGGGGACCTGTCACCTTGGCTGCCGGGGTGAAGCCCTCCCGACCCCCCGGTGGAGCCCCTTATACTTATCCCCCTGTGATGCCCAGTCATTCTCTATGGCCATGGAATTCATCTCTGGTGAGCACACACGGCTTCCGACTGGGATTTCTCGGCAGCGGGACAGGGCCCGCGATCGGGACTTCGAGGAAGGGGTAAGTATAAGGGGCTCTACCGGGAGGTCGGGAGGGCTTCACCCAGGCAGCCGGGGTGACAGGTCCCCTTTAAGCTAGGGCTTATGGTTAGAGTGGGGCTTATATTTCAAGCCTAATGCAAAAAGCCTGCAAAATGAAGCTAGGTCATATTTTCCGGGTAGGTCTTACTTTCTGACTTACTTCAGTAATCTGTTTAGATTCTTTTTATTTTTGGCATACTATAAATCAGCCCTCCATGCCCTGACTTCCTGGTGAGCTGGTGCTGGGCTTGTCAATCAGAGAAGGCGGGGCAGCAGGGGAGGGGGGAGGAGCAGCCTGAACCAATCCTGAGGCAGGAGGCGTGTCTCTGGCTACCTCGGTACTGTACTTAGTCACAGATCACAGCTCTGCCCTAATGGAGCCGAATTAAAAAGGCAGCAAAATGGCGGTGGTATACTATCCCCTGTAGGTACAAACCTTACAGTATGTATCATTTTGGAACACCTGACCAGATAGTTCCCTCAAACCATTTACTAGATGCTGCAGTGTCCCAGTAAGGAGGTTTATCCTCAATTGGGACAAGACACCATTATACACACCTTCTAATGTAGCCTCCATATCTGGGTGCTGATCGGGTGCTAGGCCGCCATTGTAGCCTAATGTACCCCATGCATTACCTGCAAAAACACCCATGGGGGGGAAGGGGTTACTTTTTTTTTTTTTCTTTAATAAAGTGGCCTATATGGCAGTAATTTCATTTCTTGGCTGTTTGCTTTACTATATATACTTACAGTACACATGAGCATCTTTTCTTAGAACACTGCACTGTGCTGCTTCTTTGTTATTTCTCCTGGAAATGCATGAATACATTGGTTGTGTCCCCCCCCGTCAATGAAGCGTGTCCGTGTCCATGATAACAGACTGTAAGGATACACGTCATTGGCGAGGGGAATGGTAGCATCAAGTTATCTATTCTAGGAGGGAGTGATGCAGTACAAAGTTACAAGAAAATATGTTCTTTTTCATATGTTGCTGCCCATGGTGAGACTAACAATACTTCTCCTTCCCCCAGTTCTTAGCTGCTGCTTTCTGCTTGAGTTATGTTTGAGTGGAATACCCGTTTCAATAGAAAAGCTACCTTTCACAGTACAGTTTCTGAAATAGAGGGTAACCAGCCATATAAAAGGATAGGCTTTCAGTATTAGATCAGTGTTGGTCTAACTTCTACCACCCTGGTCTGCAACGCTCATACAATAAGTGATGATCTTGGGCCAGGAATGGAGACCCTTTGGCCCTCCAGCTATTGCAAAACTACAGTTCCCAGCATGCCTGGACAGCCTACGGCTGTCCAGGCATGCTGGGAACTGTAGTTTTGCAACAGCTAGAGGGCCGAAGGTTCCCCCATCCCTGTCCTTATCTCTGCAGGCCCCAACCTCAAAGAATCTATACATGTCCACTCTGTAATTTGGCCTTATTGGGCCCCACGCCAGTCATGTATCCACTGTAACTAGTCAATACAGTGGTGCCACATTGGCTAAGTACACCAGACTACATTAGACCGTAGCGTTTCCATCATGGAAAACAGACTTTTTATATTTGCATCTCTGAGTGATAGTGAAAAAGTGAAAACTGTGGTCAGGGTGGGCCGTGCTCTGACTTTTTCCTGCTTGCTCGGAGTTCCCCAAGCAGCGGCGGTGGTAGGCTTCTGGTGCCATACATCTGTCGTGTGGGGATTTATCAAAGACCGCTATTGTGGTTTACAGCCGCCATAAATGACGGTCCTGGAAGAACACTTTAGATAGCAGAAGAGTAAACAGCCGAAAACATTGTACATTTTATACACAAGATGTAAGAAAAACAGAGCAGTGCATTACCGAGGATGTGGTTTATAGGTAGAAGCAGCTGAAAGCCTGCGAGAGGATTGTTTACCACAGGGAAATCCAGCAAGATGTGGTCCTTCAAAAAATCTGGCTTATGCTATGTGAGGGCTAGTGGTTAAAAAGCCAGATAAGTAACCTTTGACCCCTTACCCTTTGGCATGGTCATTAGTACAGAGGGTAGTCTCACATAACATATAGACATAAGAGGTGAAACAATTTTAACATGGCCAGAATGGGCTGACTCTTAATGCAAATGCACCATCACGTATATCGCTTTAAAGTGTCACTGTCGTTTAAATTTTGTTTTGCAGAAATCAATAGTCCAGGCGATTTTAAGAAACTTTATAATTGGGTTTATAAGCCGAAAAATGCATTTTTATCATGAAAAAGCAGCTTGAAGCTCTCCCCCCTGTGTTCATTTTTTTCTATGGAGAGGGGAGGGTGGAGGGAGATGAGGCACCAAAACAGGACAACAAAGACTTAATTTACAGCTACATCACCCGGCTATCTTCTCTGAAGTCAGCACCGACCTCTCTGACCTCTGAATACTGGCTTTCACACAGATCCCACTGTGTAATCCTTTGTTCTCAGGCTCGACTGATGTAAAAGTCGAGATTTCCTGCTAATTAGCAGTGAATCAGAGAGAGGAGGGGGACCTGGGGAAAGTCTTTTTGAATGCAGATAATGGCATATTTGCCTAATAAACCCAATTACAAAGTTTCTTAAAATCGCCTGGACTATTAATTTCGGGGGGCAATGACAGTGACACTTTAAGATTTTTTTTTTTATATGAATAGACTGTTGCCTGTGCGGGGATGCCGGTGCCAAAGTCTTTTTTTGAACCACAGCCTGGTTCCCGTGCCGGCCTATTCCCGGGGACCGGGCCTAAAGCACTGGAGACAGGCCCGCTCAAGTATGACATTGATTCCATTGATTGTAATGGAGCTGCGTCACAGAGGGAAGGGGGTTCCATCACACTGGGGACGGGCCCGTCTCCAGTGCTTCAGGCCCGGTGCCCAGGAATAGATGGCTCTGTGCGCAGGAACAGGACCGCGGTACAAAAAGAGGACTGCGGCACCTGCATTCTCGCGCCGGTCCAGTCTATTCATATAAAAAAACTTAAAAAGATGTACCTTGGCTTTAAAGGCGGGCATACACCCTCAATAACTGTCCACTGAATTACAGTTTTTGCTCCCATCTTCACTAAACACAGGAACGTTCGTCACGGCCAATCATCCTAAGTTCTTTATGGGAAGGGGAGGAGTAAGTCGTAGCCAGCTGTACAGTGTCCATATTAGGGACACTGTACAGCTGGAGGCTTATCTCTTTGGAAAGAAAGGGTTAGGGCAGTGATTTTCCATCATCCCCGACCACTATCTCCACCAACATCGTCTGTCAGGGGAACATCGGGAGAGCCACATACACTGTATACTCATGGCTGATCCTGCTACGAGTTGTTAGGAGTATATAATGTATGGGAACCTTTAGCCCTTTATGGACAAGTTCAGATTATACGCACTAGTTCCCTCTTTATGCTTTCATGCATAAATAACACACATTATAATGTTGTATAACTTTGACATTTGTGTTATTTAGTGATAAAAACTTTTACACTGCAATACTCCTTTAAATACGGCAGCTGGGGAATCTTTGGGGTCAAAGAAAGAATCAGCTAAGTCTTTGAAAAAAAAGGGTGGCAACACACAATTACCATCTACATGAGCCTCTGTGCTTCCCACCCGCACCCTAAGGCCAAGTTCACAAGGCGTAAGACACCGGCCATTCCGTGACACGGCCGGTGTCAGAGAAGATCACATCCCGATGATCTTCATTGTTGCTGAATTCGGATGGGGGCCCATCAGTGCGCGCTCACATCCTTATTCCCCGTTGCACACAATGGAGTGTGCGGCCGGAGCTGCACACTCCATTGTGTGAACTGACAGGTACTCTGCGGCCACAGAAAACTGACATATGCGTATACTACTGTATGTGTAAATACTCCGGACAGGATTCCATAGATGGCAGCACTACGTAAGTTCCGAAGTTGCGAATCAGCAACAACGGCCGTGATTATTACAAAACTTACGTAGTGTGAACATACCCTCATATTGTAAGGGGGGCTCCATAGGGAACTTGTCTGTAGGAATGCACATCTTGAAGGTTGTCCAAAAAGCCCTTTATGCCATTCTGCTTAACATTCAAAACATTCAAGGCATCAATGAAGTCTCTTAAAGGGGATTCCCAATAGGTAACAAAACTTCCCTACTGGCTGGCATCAGCATAGGAAAAAAAAAAATGTAATCACCATTGTTCCCCCACCGGCAGTGACTTCACGTACCTATGACTGGCATAAGTGAAGCTCCAGCACACTTGGGTTCTTCCGAACCCGAGAGTGTGGCATTTGATTACCGGTGGCTGAGGAAGTTGAATGCAGCGCTTGGGAGTCGTGGAAAGCGTAGATTTGCTCATCTCTAGTATGGAGTCATCAGGGGACTTTCGTCAGGCAACAATGGTACAGCAGTGCTTAAGTGATCCATATAAAAACATTTTTTTTTAAATCAGTTTCGGATCAGTACATTTTCTTTTTTTCAAGGTAGGCCAGGGATCGCCCTTGGGCTTTCTATATGAAAAAATCAGAAGTTTTCCAATACTTATCAGCTGCTGTATGTCCTACACAAAGTGGTGTATTCTCTCCAATCTAACAGAGTGCTCTCTGCTGCCCCCTCTGTCCATGTCAGGAACTGTCCAAAACCTCTCCTGCTCTGCAGACTGGAAAGAATACCACTTCCTGCAGGACATACAGCAGCATATAAGTACTGGAAGACTTGATATTTTTAATAGAAGAAAATTACAAATCTCTGGCACTTTCTGGAACCATTTTTGGTGAACAACCCCTTTAAGGCTTTAACCAAACTCGGCCTTGGTGAATGATCTTAGAGTCAGAAATGTTGCTCCTCAGTAGATCTCTCTCATGTTGGCATTATTCACTTGTATTGCTCATATGAAAACGAGCAGAATATTTTTAGAGTGGATGAAAGTCTTGTGTTGTAACCAAAGGCTGAATCCTGATCTATGGTGAATCACAAACCACAGCTTCTTAACGCAACATTTGCCGCAATGACAAGATCATCAAAAATAACGGCGATTGAGAAATGTATTTTTTCGTTTTAAGACAAGGAACTTTGTGTGAAGTTCTGAAAGAGCTGACATCAAACTCTTAGGTTTTTCTCTCGTAACTTTGTTTTTGAGAAGAGAATTCAGGAAATATTTGATTATACTTTGTATATTTATACGGTTTCTGCTGCATTGAACTGGTAGATGATGTTCTTGGTATCGGAGCTGCTTGTTGTGCAGCTTTTACCATATAGCGTATGTAACTTTGGTTTGCACATAATAAGACCCCAGTATTATACATTGCATTTGGTTTGGGCCCTGGTACTGTAGATCTTGTATTGGAGCCCAGGTTTTATATCCTGCATGGTCCATCTATCTCCTTCTCAATTTAGGGTTACAGTAGGGAGATGTATAACTTTTCCTCTTAAAGGGGTATTCCGTTCAATTAAACTTTCAATATGCTGCTGACCTTGGGGAGATCATAACAAACAGCCTATTCTTACCTTTCTGCACTCCCCCAGTGTCGTCCTACATCATCTTCAGGTCCCGCCACCTAAATGGTCCCGCCTCCACCTCCAAGACAGACTCATCTCATTGGTGACAGCCACCTCAGCCAATCACTTACTGAGACAGGAAAGCGCCGCGGCAAGTGATTGGCTGAGTGGATGGTCACCCCAAAGATGAGTCTGTCTAGGGGTGGGAACCGAAGATTATGTAAAAGGGCACCAGAGGGGAGCACAGAATGCTAAGAATAAGCTGGTTATGTTCTCCCCAAGGGCAGCAGCATATTGGAAGTTTAATTTGATTGGAAAGCCACTTTACCTCACTGGAAGCCACAAACCAGCATTGATCAGTGAGAGTCCTTTCTTCATGAGCCGTTTCACACCAACAATCACCAGATCATTCATGCAGCCCTTCGGTTTCATCAGTCAGACATAGAATTTGGTTTACGAGGGAAGATGTCGGACGGCTTCGGATGATTTTATGGGCTGCACAAAAGATGTGATCAGCCGAACGAGCACTCATTCAAACAACTGGCAAATACAGTTTTACAACCTCCTGGGGTCCACACGTGTGTAAAGTTGTCATATAACATGGGCCTAAATGCAAGTTTTTTATATTTGCTTTTTTTTTGTTTTTTTTATTGTCATATTATGTAGTCAACATATGTGCCAACTGCCATTGGCAAATACCCATGTTTGTCAGTGAGCCTTGTGCACCTATGACCTTATTGGTGGTTTGCCCATTGTTCTTCCTTTGGTCATTTTTGATAGGTGCACTACATACTGAGCCGCCATTTTGGAAATGCTTTAACACCGTCCATCAGACATCACTATTTGACCCAAGGCAATTGTTAACTTATTTGTAAATTGCTTTATCCCAGAAAAACAGCTGTAAAGTTGTGGCCACTTGTCTCTTTTTTCTGAAATCTGCCGCGTACTGCTGGTCGTCAGGGAAAAATTGTCTCTTGTACCAGCTTGATTAGGACAAATGACTGGAAGTGGGGGCGGAGCTTAGCATGTGCATTGTAAAGAGAGAGACTGAGCTCTGTATCTGCAAGCTTAGCCAGTCTGCCTGAAGATGATCAAAACAGTTCCAAAAAGGTAAATCAAGGCTTCTCTCTCATCTCTGACCACCCATAAATAGCATCTGGATGACCACAACACATAGTGAGCCCATCATCTGGGATATTTTGTTTTCTTACATAGTTCCCACCTGCTAGAAACAAACAGGGACTTCCTAAAGGTGTGTAGAATTCACAGTAATTGTATATCTGGACATGAAGGAGTTAAACGTCAATTAACAGATATCTAGATATATAAAGCAATGAGTAAAATGCTTTTTTACTTTCAGCCTGTACATTCCCAAGAGATAGCATCAAAGACGATGGCAGTGTGACGGCTGGCTGCCGGCTGGGGTTTTCCCCTTATATGTTGTGACTGTAGGCATCAAGCATTACGTGTTTCACACGGTGACAATCTAGAATACAGCCTCAGTGTCTGTACTGTATGGAGAAACGTGTAAACTGTACTGATGCAGTAATAGACATCAATAGTGGCTCAATTCCTGTATTCAATGAAGAATAAACACGAAAACAATCTTTTTTTACATCCTTATATTTAAAGCATAAAGTGGCACATACATTTTTCAAAACGCCACTCAGTTCCTGCACTTTTGTGCACACAGAAAGTCCCAGCCAGCACAGAGAGTCACAGCTTAATGCGTCCATGCTTTCTCTGTGAGTGCAGATCACTAGGACTTTCTGCGTTCGGTCTTTTTTTTTAACCAGCACAAGACTAAAAAGCTTTAGGAGACTGGACCTGGATACAAGTAAGTATAGCTGTTATATAGCTGAATTCAGGAGACTGGACCTGGATACAAGTAAGTATAGCTGTTATATAGCTGCCTTCAGGAGACTGGTCCTGGATACAGTAAGTACAGCTGTTATATAGCTGCCTTCAGGAGACTGGACCTGGATACAATAAGTATAGCTGTTATATAGCAGCCTTCATGAGACTGGACCTGGATACAAGTAAGTATAGCTTTGTTATAAAGCAGGAGAATTGAAAAAAAATGTTAACTGCAAACATGCACTTTACAATTTAAGGATAATGATGATCTATCAAATATTATAGTAATGTATGGACCAAGGACTAACTCCACTGTGCTGCAGTACCCGATGTGGACAAGGGTAGCACTATTGTAGTATTTCCTTTCTTTTTTATCTCTGATCTCCTGCAACTCCCTAAACGCTCTTACATATCGATCATTTGAACCACTGTATATTATCCACCAAAATCACAAACGTGGAAGGGTCATTTTACACCCGACCTTGGTGCAGCAATTTGTGATCCAGATATTGTACTCTAATTTAACCATGGCCTTTTTTTTCCTCCTTAACCCCGATATGCTCAATTTAAACAAGCTTGCAGAGGATCTGAAACTCCCATTATACCACACTTCAGGGGTGAGTCATGGGGAAACAGGACAGAACAATGTAGATGAGTGTTCTGCAAAAGAGCAGTATCAAAGAATGCTGAAACTGAAGAATTCTCCGAGCGGCTCCGGTTTCCTAATTGCATGTTGGGTCTCTGCCAACCAGGCAAAATTATAAGTCGTATTTATCTAAACAATGAGCGGTTTATTATGCTGTAAATAATCATACATCAGGGTGCGGGGAGCAGATCCTCCGAACAAAGCCCCGGCCTTCCAATAAATAAAAGGTCTGGTATGTAAATATTTTACCAACTTTTTTTTTTTTTTTTAAACTTCGCCCCCTTGCAAAGCAGCAACAGGCCATTTCTTGCCAGCTCCGTCCCCGATTAAGCATTGAAAACACACTGAGTAACTGATTGTACCAAGGCCAGTAGGAGAGGTCAGCGTTTACAGCGCCAGAGGTCTCATCCATAATGCCTGGACCTGCTTTTTGTTCTGCTGCCAGCCTGAGATAAGCGGCAACAAGCGGCGGATCAAACAGCATGTACGGCCAGATTTATTCTAATGAGCAAAATTAATTGCGCTCCTTGATGTCTGCCAGCAATTTATTTTCTTGCGTTCATGTGTATTGGTGTCTTGCCTTGCAACCTATGATTATCTGATGGGCAAGACGCCTTATACAAGAGTCAGGCCAGCTGGGAGATCAATAGGACAGCACTAAAGCATGGGTTTGGGAAGAACACAGTTGACTATTTAAATGGACCTTCTCGTCAAAATTGTTCTCAATGAGTAGGTATGTTGGCTGTGATGCCAGATATTAGTAATTTACTTCTATTAAAAAATCTCCAGTCTTCCAGTACTAATCAGCTGCTGTATGTCCTGCTGGAAGTGTTGTATTCTTTCCAGTCTGAGGGCCCTATTCCACCGGACGATTATCATTCAGATTATCGTTAAATCGTTCAAAACTAAACGATAATTGTTCGGTTGAAATGCAGTTAACTGTTAATGACCGAACGAGAAATCGTTGATCGCTTTATAAGACCTGGACCTATTTTTATCGTTGCTCGTTTGCAAAACGTTCGCATTGAATAAGACATCGTTCGGTCGTTCGCAATAGATACGAATAGCGAATAAATAGCGAAGAAAAAAATCGCAATTACGATCATATGTAACGATTATCGTTCCATGGAAATGAGTGAACGTTTTCAGGTCTTTCGCAATAGCGTTTGTTTGAGACTGTAATCGCTAACGATTATGCAAACGATAATCGTCCGGTGGAATAGGGCCCTGACATGCTCTCTGCTGCCACCTCTGTCCATGTCAGGAACTGTCCAGAGCAGTAGCAAATCCCCATAGAAAACCTCTCCTGCTCTCCAGACTAGAAAGAGTACACCACTTCCTACAGTACATAAAGCAGCTGATTAGTACTGGAAGACTGGAGATATTTTAATGGGCAAGACTGGAAGACTTGAGATTTTTTTTTATAGAAGTAAATCTCTGGCACCAGTTGATCTGAAAGAAAACCATTTTTGGTGAACTAACACTTTAAGATGAAATAGCTGTTAGCTGAAAACCCTTTTGGTCGATCTGTGTCCCATAAACGTCCATACTTGTATCGGCTGACATCATACTTGACCAATTCTTCTTTCCCTCAACACTGTACGTCACAGACAAGTTGCCCTGATATATCTTAGATTGTGTATGCAATGTTTATTGCATACAACCAATACACCTTAAAGGGAATCTGTCAGGTCCCTACCAGGTACAGAGCTGCATATACAGACAGGTAGCTGTGGCATTTCAGCTTGGAAGGAAAAATGCAATTTTATGACTTTGCAATTAGCCTTTAGCAACGACAAAGGCATCATCTGTTTATCTGCTTTCTCACCCTATCGCCTATCTGCCTGCGTCTGCAGCTCTGTACCTGGTACGGACCTGAAAGATTCCCTTTAAATAATTATTGTGCAAACAGTTATGTCTCCTGTCCTCCCCATACAAGTGCCTTGACGAACGCGCCATTGTTCTCTATGTGGAGGGGAGAGGTAAGCCACAGCCGCTCTCTTGACAAAAAAAAAAAAAAAGGTTTGGGCAATAAAATCCATCACACCCAACCCTTCTTGTTTGGACAGCTTTAGTATAATATATATGGGCAGATATAAATGAGCACTCCTGGCAGGATCCCCATTCTTTGCAATGACCTGGGAGGAGGGGGGGGGGGGGTGAAAACAATAACATCCACTTACCTCCCCGACACCAGCTCTGCCGACATATTCTGCCGCTCCCCCGGATACTTCCTCGCTTGAGACGTACCTTTGGACGTAATGTGGCAGGCCCACTCAGCTATTCAGTAGGGGCCTCTCGCCTGTGCCTCAACCCCAGGAGAGGCTGGACACCAGGGGGTTGAGAGTGGCAGGATGTGGGCAATAGTGCTGGAACCAGGGAGGTAAGTGGATGTTATTGTTTTCACCTACCTTCTGGCCAGAGTAGCCCTTTAAGGAAATATGCTAAAATCAGTGTCTAATAGTGGTAATGCTGGATCTGTCACATGATAGATGCAAATTAAGCCCAATGGACCCCATTGGGTCATATATCGTGAGTGCCGAGATTGAACTTTATTACCAGCAAATTAATGACATGTAGCCACTGGCCACCACATCTAGGCGCTGTCATTCACATTGTGGGACAATAAACTAAGGGTGTTCAGAGGGTATAAGAACATGGATTGTCTAAGGCTAAGCATATGCTACTGTCTATAAACAGTTATCAGCAACTTGTCCAAAACTCCTCTGTTCTCCATCATTTTCACATAGTCAAACGATTATCCGTCTGTAGTGCTGGCATTATTAGACGTATGACCACTGCAACAGTTATCAAGATTAATGGAAACTTCAGATTAAGTTCTACTGATAGATTAAGCCAGATCATCCCCCCAGGGAACACCGCACATGAAGGAGCCATTGTGGACAGTGAAGAAGTGTCCGAAAATAAATCTGAAGATCCTACAGGAAATTGCAAATCTCTGAGAAAGAAGCGGAGGTCACAGCGAGGGGGTCGGGACGGGGGCCAGACAAATCTTAGACACTGCAGTATCATAGAACAGAGGCCCGTAAACCCAGGAGGAACCTCGTCTTGTGTAATTTTCCATGACATCCCAAGTGGAAACAAACAAAGAGCAAATATATGAAGAGGATGTCATATAGCGAAACTATCCAGTCTTTGTCTTCTGTGATATTTTTTATATGAAGAGGTCGCCCCATTTCTTACCATCGGAGAATGTCTTTGGCCGGAGTCCACTATGTAATTGGGGAGCCTGGGCCAAGATGACGATAATGAAGAAACCACATGTGGTGATTGGTATCTGCCGTCTGTATCCCTATAAAGAGTGATTGTGCAGTTTATTTCTAGTTCAAGCCTCCATGGGAATGGATTGTTTTCTATATAGACTGTCAGTACAGAGAGTACCATATGGATACAGGCTGCAGGAACACATTGGAAACAAATTTTGGTAGGAATCTGTTTTGATCAGTCAATGAATCACTTACAGTATAAGAGCATGGCAGAGGGCAATTATACAGGAATGGGGGAGCATTTGGTCACATTATAGGTGCAAAGTCCCGTAATGGGCTTTATATGCATACTTAGTGGTTATTTCCATTTTGTTTTCCATATTAATGTACCATGCCCTTGGCTCCCAATGATACACTGATCACAAGGAAATCCCAGTGATCGTCTGTATTCTCTAGACAAACCCAACAAGTTCTTCTACTCTGCCACTACAAGTGAAATGATGCATTACACAGTTCTCATTGAAGCCCATGAGTTTTCAATGTAATGCATGGTCATGCCAGGTCCTCCAGAGCAGGAGACGCTCTTTGTTGTCATGTGGTGTTCTTAGATGAGGGTGCAGAAGAGTCTTAACAGTCAGACCATATAGCAGCAGGATTAAAACTGTAGTGTTAGAAATACTATATACTTTGTCCAAGATCGTATCTAGTCCCAACTTTAAGCCTAATGCACCTTGACTTATACTGTGGCTGTATACAACTTGTGTGTTAAATGGAACTATAATAGAATGGCATAAGACTTCTAGTTGCTGCCTATCGTACTTCTGTATATTGCGGAGTCAATATATAGACATACTGTATTTTCCACCATATAACACAACTATAGAGTTAAACTATAGAGTTTGGGATATACTCGCGGTATAAGACTACCCCTCTTCCATGCACACAAATAAAAATTTATAAAAAAAAACATCAACAACAGGAAGATCTGAGAGGCAGAGAAGAAGGTACAGTAATACCGGTAGGATACAAGGGCGGCCTTGAGGTGTGTTTTTCTGGGCACAGCACCACTCTACCGTATCTCTTTTTTCCATACCCCAGACAGAAGCTTGCTTTGCCCTTTATATGGTCACTACATTTGGCGGGGATGCGGACATTTTTGAGCTCCCACCAACGTACATGGCGACCACAGATTCTCCAGTCCGGTTCCGAAGTTTTTCAGCACCAACCCTATAAGACGAAACACGGCATAAAAGACGACCCCTGACTTTTGAGAAGATGTTCCTGGATTTAAAAGTAGTTTTATACGCAGGAAAATACAGTAGATTTTTTTTTTTTTTAACAGAGCTCTTCTCTCCTAGAAGGAATGCTTCCGCTTACAGCACCATATGGCGTTCACTTATACATTCATGGCAAGATACACTTGAAAGGCAATCCGTACCCATAAAGAGACAGCTATCTATAAAGACACCTGACACAGACTCCTATGGACAAAGTCTAAAGTTATTAACTTCATTGTGATACCCCCCCCCCCCTCCAATAACCCAATACGAGGCAGTGTACAAAGTATACATAACCTCTGCATTGCTTCCATATATTATTTCTCGGTGTATGGATATCCTGCGGGCTGTGTTACTCTATGGTGTGTTGTCGCTTCGGCATCAGTGTGGTCGTGCACGGGGCCCTACATGAATACCTCTTTTATCATTCTCGCTAAGAAAACTATAGCACTCAAGATGAGGAGGGCTCTTCAATGGTGAAATATAATATTTCACACCTTCTAACATCCACCGCTTCCCACCCAGTGATAGATGAGACTTTAGGAGCCGTGCGTGTATGCGTATGTACACATGCTGTGAAAATATGTTTCTTCTAGCATGAACAGGGACATTAGAAAGAAAGCTTGTCTGGATTAATTTCCGCCCAGCTCAGAAACTCAACAGTGGCTTGTTCTCAGAAAGAAATTTGTCCAATTCCTTTCAGCCAGTACCATACTAGTTTGAAGTGCCAGAAGGTAATAAAACCCAGCTGTAATGTAAGCATTTACCTTCTCACCTATTAAATATAAATATAATATGTAAGTGCTAAAAAGTTATCAAATCCTTTAGGGTTTCATCAATTACTATAAGAATACCATAGGAAGCCCACTAAAACTAGACTAGTAAATATTTCAGGACGTATAATCAAACAAAGCTAATACAAAGAGCGTCTCTTGCTCTGGAGGACCCAACATGTCCATTATATAGGTCATTAATTTCAATGAGGGCTGTGTAATACCTTATTTCACCTGTGGTGGTGCTGCAGGGAAATTGAACATTTGATTCTGGATTCTACCAAAGATTACAGGTAGTGTTGAGCCTATGGCATCCAACGTCTCCAGACACCAGGAGTCAAATGCAGAGCGTTCGGGTTCGGAAAACGTTGCCGAACCCGAACAGTTTGGCATGTCCGGTCGATGGGAATTACCGGAGACCACTGGGGGTCTTAGCCATGGAGGACAACCCTTTTATATAGAGTCTGTAAGCTCTATGTTATACTCATAGTTCATGTCAAGGTGTCTATGCTGAGCCAACAGACGCCTTCATCTATTGTGATATAGAGTAGACTGGCTCCCGTTTAGACTCCCATCCAATTCTGTGGATTTCAGCGTGCTTTTTTTGGCCTGTGAACTCACCAGTTCAACACAATCTGCTTTCCAGAATCCATGGCAATAGAGAGTAAAATACATGGCAGAAATCCCCATGCACATGTACAAGAGGCATGGCTGCCACATACCTCTGGTGGTGGATGATCTTCCATAAGATCGTAAGGATCAGGCAAGTTGAATTCCGGCTGCCCTATCCTTCTGTATCCTCAAGTTGGCCATACACTTCCAATAATTGTCGGCTGAACGTTTATTAGTCCAACCTGCCCATACACATTAACGTTTAGCATGGCAGAGCATTCACATTTCCTCTATGGGTAGAGGTTAGCTTCAACTAGAGAACTTACTATATTTCCTAAATTAATGGGGATGAGGGTGAAAATCCTGTACACCCAATACTTCTTCCCAGCATTATGTGCTGGAGTCAGGAGACCCCCTTATACAGAGAGAGAGAGTTGGCTGGGTTTAGGTGACATTAGTCTAAGGACCCTATTACATGGGACGAATTTCTTGCGGAAAATCTTTATATTATTCAAATTTAAAGGATAATCGTCCTGTGTAATTGCAGGCAATGATCAAAATATCGTTCGTGTGTCAATTGTTGATTTAGATCTGACCCTAAAATCATTGTTAATCGTTCACTGTAATTTTTATCGTCCAATGTAATTTTTTGTGTAATTCCACGTCGTTCCTCCTTTTGCTGGGATCACTAACGGAACGGAACTAACTACTATCGTTCTGTGTAATATGGTGAACGTTATGGTAATCGTTAAAAATCGCTTTGTCTAATAGGACCCTTAGGTGTATGTGCAACTAAACATTTGCCTTTGGGGCCAGGTCATGATCCCGCCCATACATATTAGATGGTTGACTGGTCCTGCCAATGTCGTTCCATTTATTTAATGTGTATGGCTGCCCTTACTGTGGAAATTATTGGATACCCTGCAGTACTAAAATTAAGAATTTGTTTTTCTTAGTGGCATCATTTAAACTCCAAGGGGGAGATTTATCAAACATGGTGTAAAGTGAAACTGGCTCAGTTGCCCCTAGAAACCAATCAGATTCCACCTTTCATTGTCCACAGAGTCTGTGAGAAATAAAAAATGGAATCTGATTGGTTGCTAGGGGCAACTGGGCCAGTTTCACTTTACACCATGTTTGATAAATCTCCACCCAAGAGTCTGAGAAGTTATACACCCCACCTCCTAAACACCATTAGCTTCTTTCCAGGGGCCAACAATGTATAAAGGGGTTCCCCAAACTACATTGCTCTCTTAAATCTCTTTCTTCAAGATTAAGCATTTCAACAGATAGTCGCAAAGACACGTGGAGACAATTCATGTTTTGCTGGAAATTCAGGGAAGCAGTATATGCCATAACCCTGATACAGCTGTCTACAGGTGGGTAAACCTACCCTCTGGAGAGATGCCTGGCATGGCTTAAATTCCCAGTTATGTCCTTAGTAGACATGAGTGAACTGGGCCGAGCTCAAACCATCGGCATTTGACTCCCGCCTGGCGCAAGTCCCGCCTGGAAAACAGGAATACAGCCCGGTTTGCGCATCTCTAGTCCTTAGACTTCAGGCACTGACTTTGCATAGCTTTGTTTAGATAAGTATTCTGCAGTACCAGGCACGGCCACTACAAAATGTATGGAGCTGTGTAAACAATGATAGCCCTTCAATCGGCTGCTCAGTGGGAGAATCCAGAGTTGGATCTTACCAATCTCAAGGGTAAGCCATCAATATTCCAAGAAAGTCCCAGAAAACTCCTTTAATTTTTAAAAAAAGTCATAGGGAATTTTCCACTACCATTCTCTATTCTTCCCATCCAAGCCTCAGTGTAAGGAAATATTCTAGCATCCCAGGGTAGGATCCAGCTCCTTGTGCTCCTATGGAGTCGTAAAACAGTCCACATGTCCAGCTCGTATTTAACCCATGTAATGCCTGCTACTTTTAACCCTCGGCCCGAGCTGTTGTTCCTGCACTTTGGACTTTTAACACAGTGGTTTGCTGACAAACATTTCTGTGCAGCCCGGATATGGCAGTAAACATGCACCATCATCTTATTGTAGTCCTTACTGGGAAATATTAGTGATGAACCTGGATCTTGACTAGGGCCATATCGAGACCCCGGATAGTGCAGATGCGTGGATACAGTTTCTGTACAGACTAAACAGTCATGAATTTGAAGCAGCGGATTAGTTTGATCATCACATGACCCGGTCATCCCTGAGAAGTAATAGTAACATGACGGTAAATGTAAGCAGTGATGTCCTGAAAGTATTATAGATTTCTCATTAAACAATGAAAGAGTTCCTTTACGGAGTCTCGAATACTCTTTTCTAGGCTCTGGATGCTATTAAGGCCGCTCTATAATAAGAATCTGCTGACTCCGCTGCTTGATGGCAGATCATCCTGGTTTCATGTGAGTTTCCCAACCCTAGAATATTACAAGATCAGGCAGATTTTCCTATCATCTAGCCCAGTGATCAGCTGATTTTCTGAAACCCCCTGGGGAGCTTTTGTGATGGGATAAACTACAGCCAACCGTGCATTTCCTGTTCGTTTAATAACTCTTATATAGCACTGATATATCCTGCAGCCCTTTACAGAGGGAGAAGTAACAGACAGGAAAATCAAAAGAAGAAAAAACTCCTTGCCCATAGGAGCTTACACTCTACCGGAGAGAGGTCTCTGCCCATGACAGCTTACACTCTACAGGAGAGAGGGTCCTGCCCATAAGAGCTTACACTCTACAGTAGAGAGAACCCTGCCCATAAGAGCTTACACTCTACAGGAGAGAGGACCCTGCCCATAAGAGCTTACACTCTACAGGAGAGAGGTCCCTGCAAGTAAGAGCTTATACTCTACAGGAGAGAAGTCCCTGCCCATAATAGCTTACACTCTACAGGAGAGAGGACCCTGCCCATAAGAGCTTACACTCTACAGGAGAGAAGTCCCTGCCCATAATAGCTTACACTCTACAGGAGAGAGGACCCTGCCCATAAGAGCTTACACTCTACAGGAGAGAGAGGTCCCTGCAAGTAAGAGCTTATACTCTACAGGAGAGAGGACCCTGCCCATAAGAGCTTACACTCTACAGGAGAGAGAGGTCCCTGCAAGTAAGAGCTTATACTCTACAGGAGAGAGGACCCTGCCCATAAGAGCTTACACTCTACAGGAGAGAGAGGTCCCTTCCCATTAGAGCTTACACTCTACAGGAGAGAGAGGTCCCTGCAAGTAAGAGCTTATACTCTACAGGTGAGAGAACCCTGCCCATAAGAGCTTACACTCTACAGGAGAGAGGACCCTGCCCATAAGAGCTTACACTCTACAGGAGAGAGGCCCCTGCCCATAAGAGCTTACACTCTACAGGAGAGAGGCCCCTGCCCATAAGAGCTTACACTCTACCGGAGAGAGAGGTCCCTGCCCATTAGAGCTTACACTCTACAGGAGAGAAGTCCCTGCCCATAAGAGCTTACACTCTACCGGAGAGAGGTTTCTGCCCATAAGAGCTTACACTCTACAGGAGAGAGGGCCCTGCCCATAAGAGCTTACACTCTACAGGAGAGAGGTCCCTGCAAGTAAGAGCTTATACTCTACAGGAGAGAGGTCCTTGCCCATAAGAGCTTACACTCTACAGGAGACATTAAGATTCTCCCGGCTGATGTGCGGATACATTGGCACCCTGTCAAAATTGGGTGCCAACCTATCTCTGCCTGGACTGGCACAGACCCTATTCACTCTTTTGGTCCAGCAAGTAAGTATGTTAGGATAATTTCCTGCACGTCTACCAGTTTTCACCCAGACTGAAAAGCTCAGCATGCCGCACTTCTGAGCCTGAGTAAAATCTCATATGAGTGGAGGAAATGACCCAAGCTTAGTCCCTAGCTTACTATGTTCAGGCCATAGGAGTGCATGGGGTCTGTGCTAGTCTGTGCACAAATGCTATTCTGATGGGGTGTCAATGTAACTGTGCCTTCGGCAGGAGCATTGTGGTACTAGTATTACGACTAAGTCTAGAAGTTAGAATGGGTGAAGCACAAGAGAAGTCCTGTAGACAGTAACATGAGGGAATATAATAGGGAAAGTTGTAGGTCATTGGTAAGTGGTAGCTGGAGAGTAAAGACGTGATGGTGCAGCATTAGGGAGAGGTTTTCAGGGGAGTTACAGTATTAGAGGGGAGGAATTATCAGGGCCTGGGCTAGGTTTTAGCCGTGTTAAGATCCTCATACAACTTAGATTTAAAGGAGAACTCTGGCCAAAATGAAAAATCTGCTAAAGGCAGGGGAGTGCGGGAACATGATATAGGATTATACTTACCTATCCCTGTTCCCCTATAATGCTGTATCAATGCTCTCCGGCCCCAGATGGGCTCCTGCAGCTCGCTCTCCTGCCACGTCATGACCCAGGCTCAGGAATACCCGCTCAGCCAGTCAGTGACTGAGGCGGGACACTGCTGCAGTCACTCATTGGCTGAGTGGCTACTTTCCCCTGGGTTTATCCCCTGGGTCATGGAGCTGGTGACGTGGCGCTGCAGGAGTCTTGGAGTTGTGATGCAGCCCTGCAGGGGGGTATGGGGTTGGTTAAGTATAAATTCCATATTATATTCCCGCACCCCCCTGCCTTCAGCAGAGTTTTCATTTTGGCCAGACTTTTCCTTTAAGTAGTCTGGACCCACCACTTGTGGTGGATTGTATTGTCAATGTAAGGTGTATGAGGCTCTCCTGACCTTCCACCGACTGATGATGATGATGAGGAGGAGGAGGAGGATGATGATGGTGGTGGTGATAGACGTTGGGGGCGTGATGGAAAATCACAGCCGACCACTTTGTTCTGGGAGAGATAAACCGCAGACTGAGCTCTCTGGCAGCAGCTTACCCCTCCTTACAGAAAATACAGGAGCACTCGGGGTGTATGTATGGGGTGGGCAGGCAGAAGAGATAACTGATAGCCGAACGATTGTTACTGAAAGTGTATGGGGACCTTCAGGGGTGAGGTGGGGACAGATACAAGAGATATTCAGATAACTGGGAGGTTGGACAGGGCAGATTCAGCTCTTTGCTGTAGCTCATAGAGGGGTGTGCTGTATGGGGGGCACCGGGTCTCACTATGTTATAATTCTAACCTGTTTCTTTGCATTTCTCTTTGTTCTCCCCCGTTCTCACCACAATGACATGGCTAGAAGCCTTTCTCTTGGAGATGATTAATATCGTTCTCGTACGCACAGCAGCCAGGCCGGGACAGATGTATGCACATTAAAGAGTGTAATATTCATTCTTGTAGACATAGGTATGTGGCGTCCACCCCCGCCGTGCACTACTACACACCTACACACACATGAGATATCACAGGCACCAAACGCTTACTGTACACCCGCTCTACGGCAAAGACCTTTTCCCAGAAATCCGGGGGTCTTGGCTGTGTGTGGGGTGGAAAATGACACCAAGGCCTGGTAAATTCCGGGTGGGGATTAAGCAGATTGCTTCAGGAGTATTACCTTACCCTGTGTACTCGCTTTATGGTAAAATGAGCTCATCAGAAAGGTTTCAGATTAGGATTTATCCTTTCCAGGTGCAGGGAGGGCTATGTGATCTTCTCCGGTGCCATCCCCTCCCGGGTGCCCACGCTGCCACCTTGGAAATCTCAGGTTGGTTGATGTCGTATATGAAAACCAAAACCAATTTCTTTTATATTTCCCCGCTGCTCCCCCTCGTGGCTTCGGTCATATCCTAAATATCAGGAACCGTGCCTGGATCAGGGTCTGTGTTAGGGAGGAGTAGGCACGGACAGCTTCACCCGCCAGATTGGCAGCACTTTTTTCTTATTTGACAGCTGAGATAAGTGCATACCTCCCAGCCACTTCATGTAACCCAAGACCCCCTCCTCCCAGTGATTACAGGTTTTATTGGAGCTGTACTCTGCTCGCTGTCTCTTACATAATGGTCGGCTCTGCTACATCATAACAGTCCTGCTCTGGATATCAGGCGCCATAGTGACACCTTTATACTGGGTCACCTCAAGGAAATGCAGCACTTTAGATTACAGGGACTTCTGCTTTTTTTTCCTAGATATTTTTTTTTCCAATTATTCTTTTTTTTTTATCATTGCAAAGATTCAAATCTAAATTTGCCAAGCAACCACCTATTCCACTAGTCACCTCTTTACTTTCCAGAAAGGTTAAAGTGTCACTTTTTTTTTTTTTTCCCAGAAATCAATAGTACAGGCGATTTTAAGAAACTTTGTTATTGGGTTTATTAGCCGAAAAATGCATTTTTGATCATGAAAAAGCAGTTTGAAGCTCTCCCCGTCTTCATGGTTCTCTATGGAGAGGGGAGGGGTGGAGGGAGATGAGGCACCAAAACAGGACAACAAAGAGTTAATTTACAGCGGGCTCTCTCCTCTGACATTAGCACTGACCTCTCTAATCTCTGAATACCGGCTTTCACACAGGTCCCGCTGTGTAATCCTTTGTTCTCTGCTCACTGCTGCCCCCTCCCCTCTCCATAAAACAGACAAGGCTCAACTGATGTAAACAAGACCTGATTTCCTGATAATGAGCAGTGAATAAGAGAGGAGGGGGAGGGACCTGGGGAAAGTCTTTTTAAATGCAGATAATGGCAGATTTGCCTAATAAACCCAATTTCCGTGGGGGGGGGGGGGGGGGAACCACGCCAGTGACTCTAAGTTTGACCACCATGGGTTCCATATAGGTCAACATTCATTTACCTTTTCCTTTGACCTAAATATATGTGACCTGTTTTTCCGCTATACACATAATGTACAGTGTGGAGATAACCGTACAGGAACAATTGTACTTCTAACCAACAATAATAACCTAATGCTCTGTAATCCCCCCAGTACAAATAGTGCAGGATGCATGAAGTATAAGTACTGGATATAAAGGCCGCGACCTCCCCCCAATACATATATCATTTGGGATAGCGTCATATGAGATGGATCCACTGGAATCCTGTAGGAGATACTGTACCTATGACAAATACTCTGATAAGAGAGAATGTTATAGATGGAATGGGTTATAAAGTAAGGGGGGGGAGTGTTCCTTCCTCAGATACAATGCTACTTGTGGACTTGGGCCTCTTGCAGACACTTGACTGAATCTGAGCTGTAGTACCAGACACAACCTATAAACAAGAGTGGCGCTGTGTATGGGTGAGAAGAACAATCAGACAAACATTTTAACTGCAATGCTTATATGGCAACTCTAGCTGTGCTCTCTATCTATCTATCTATCTACTATCTATCTATCTATTATCTATCTCCTATCTATCTATCTATCTATCTCCTATCTATCTATCTATCTATCTACTCTCTATCTATCTATCTATCTATCTATCTATCTATCTATCTATCTATCTATCTATCTATCTATCTACTCTATCTATCTATCTATCTATCTATCTATCTTTCTATCTATCTACTCTCTATCTATCTATCTATCTCCTATCTATCTATCTATCTCCTATCTATCTATCTATCTATCTATCTATCTATCTTTCTATCTATCTTTCTATCTATCTACTCTCTATCTATCTATCTATCTCCTTTCTATTTATCTATCTACTCTCTGTCTATCTATCTATCTATCTATCTATCTATTATCTATCTCCTATCTATCTATCTTTCTATCTATCTACTCTCTATCTATCTATCTATCTATCTTTCTATCTATCTACTCTCTATCTATCTATTTATCTATCTATCTATCTATCTATCTCCTTTCTATTTATCTATCTATCTATTATCTATCTATCTATCTATCTATCTATCTCCTATCTATCTATCTCCTATCTATCTGTCTATCTATCTGTCTATCTCCTATCTATCTATCTATCTCTATCTATCTATCGATCTATCTATCTCCTATCTATTATCTATCTCCTTTCTATTATCTATCTCATTTCTATTATCTCCTATCTATCTATCTATCTATCTATCTATCTATCTATCTATCTATCTTTCTATCTATCTCCTATCTATCTATCTCCTATCTATCTATCTATCTATCTATCTATCTATCTATCTATCTATCTCCTATCTATCTATCCCCTATCTATCTATCTATCTATCTATCTATCTATCTATCTATCTGTCTATCTATCTTTCTATCTAGCTACTCTCTATCTCCTATCTATCTATCTATCTATCTATCTATCTCCTATCTATCTATTTTAGTATGTGTGTTAAAGGGAATATTCAGGAGTTTAAAAACATAGCTGCTTACGTCCAGAATCAGCGCCACTATTGTTCTCTGTTTATATGGTGTGTTGCAGTTCAGCGCCACAAAAGTGAATGGAACCAAGTTGTAATACCACACACAACCTAAGTACATGTGTGGTGCTGTTATTCTAATCCTGGATAACCCCTTTAAATGTAGCTCTGAGAGGCACTGTTTCTCTTTGAGGAGACCACCAGCTGGTGTAGTGAGACCGCTCAGGCTGGGCTCCCTGGGGGGAAAAAAGTGTAAATTATCTATTTTGCCGACAGATCAAGCTTGCTTTTTAGTGCCACCTAATAGAGTTAGCTAACCTTTTGGTTAGTGTCCTGACTAGGGCCCTATCCAGACAGCAGCAACTTACCCCAGTATAAAAAAAAAAATCTGGTGCCAGAAAGTGACAGACATTTGTATTTTACTTCTATTAAAAAATGTATTCCAGTACTTATCAGCTGCTGTATGTCCTGCAGGAAGTTGTGTATTTCCAGCCTGTAGAGAAGGAGAGGTTTTCTAAAGGGATTTGCTGCTTCTCTGGACAGTTCCTGACATGGACAGAGGTGGCAGCAGAGAACACTGTGTCAGACTGGACAGAATACACCACTTCCTGCAGGACATACAGCAGCTGGAAGTACTGGAAGACCTGAGATTTTTTTTTTATATAAATATATAGAAGTAAATTACAAATCTCTGACACCAGTTGATTTGAAAGAATGAAAAATGCTGCTGGAGGGCCCCTTTAATGCCCTTTTATAGGAGTCGCTTTTTCATTACTTTATAGTACCTACAGCTTAATGCTCTGCTATAAATCTGCATAGTAATTCACTTGTTAGAGCAGCAGTGTGTTCTCCAGAGCTGCGCTTCCTCCTGCATAATAAGACAGGAAGCTGTGGCCATTGCTGCTAATCCCCCCTGCATACATGGAGGTACACAGTCTTGTGTATGTTACTCCTACAGTAGAGGAGTCAGTAATGGGTCCACATGACGGCCCACATACAATCTCCTATTGTTATATACAGTATATAAAGCTGATATGATGGGGATACATGTATGTGATAGCCCCGTATAACAATGGGCTGTGTGTGTGTGTCCAGATGACATTTTACTTCTATTAAGCAAATCAGCTAAGAGGCGGTCAGATATTATTGTAGATCGATCGCCATCAATCACTGTCTCCCCCTCTCTGTGCCCTGGATCCCACCCCCATTAAGGTCTCTCCAGGGGGGGATAATGCTGATCCCTTATAGCCCTGTGTTATGTATGTGGATGCCCCTGTAGTCTATCACCTCTTATGTGTGGCCCCCAGGGGCCGGGATACATTGTCTGGACTTTGTTACCGTATTGTTCTTTCGCCTGTCTTCTCTGTTTCATAAATGGAGCGAACTCCTGCGAATCCCTCACCATTATTACATGGTGTCACATCTAAATAGGCTGCGTATGGTTCTATATATTAAATCTGTCATCCCACACTTTACGCTGCGTTCATCTCCACTGCACGAGCTTTCTCCGAAGGCCAATAAAGATGATCTATATCCCCCCGTGGACGCCTGCAAATGCACTTCCATCCAGCAATTCTTCAAGGCTGAAACTTGATCTGCGATATAAAGTTGCATAATAATCAGAGGACGTTGTTGTTCCCTATATATTAAAACTCAATTAGAGATCGCCTCCGGATCAGCAATGTGGAGCAGTCTAAAGTTCAGGCATATAAATACATGGCGGGATGGAGACATTATACCGTGCTGGGCTGGCGAAAATCTCATATGGACGTAGTGGGCGAATAAAAAAGACGTAGATGTGTATCCAACGCTATATCATCGGAGAAGCTAGATGTGACTGTCTTAACAAGATGATTCCTATTCTCAGTGTGTATGTGTCTGTGTGTACTGTATATGAGTGTGTGTATATATATATATATATATATATATATATATATATATATATATATATATATATGTTTTTGTGTATATAATTTGTGTGTGTATAAATATGAGCATATATATATATATATATATATATATATATATATATATATACAGTGATACCTTGGTTTAAGAGTAACTTGGATTAAGAGTGTTTTGCAAGAAGAGCTCAGTTTTTCAAAATTGTAACTTGGTGTAAGAGCATTGCTTTGGTTTGAGTTTCCTGTACTGGGTGGGAGGGGGAGGGGGAGGGGCATGGTCTGCATAGCGGGGTCTACAGCTCTGTGCTCTGACCCAGGAAGTCTCCCTCACCTTCCAAATCATGGCCGATCCACTTCATGCAGGGGCTTACATCAGGGGACAGGACTGTGGAGGTAATCTCTCCATAGCTGTAACCCTTCTCTCCCCAGACAGAGAGTGCTGCATGTATGTGCACACATCTGCCCTGCTCATTCCTCCCTGCAGTCTCTGTCAGCCCTTTTGTTTCTCATCCTCTCCATTCCTGATATAATGTGCCTGCACTTACACTCAGCTATACACTCTGCTGCTGCTATAATGTGCCTGCACTTACACTCAGCTATACACACTGCTGCTATAATGTGCCTTCACTTACTCAGCTATACACACTGCTGCTATAATATGCCTGCACTTACACTCAGCTATACACACTGCTGCTGCTATAATGTGCCTGCACTTACACTCAGCTATACACACTGCTGCTATAATGTGCCTTCACTTACTCAGCTATACACACTGCTGCTATAATGTGCCTGCACTTACACTCAGCTATACACACTGCTTCTATAATGTGCCTTCACTTACACTCAGCCATTCACACTGCTGCTATAATGTGCCTGCACTTACACTCAGCTATACACACTGCTTATATAATGTGCCCGCAGCCCTGCTTCTCTATTCTAGCCTATTGTACTACACTACTGCATTATGGGGATCTGCAGTTCCATCCTGTATCTACAAACTGCTGCTGTGTTTTCAGATTTATGCAGTTACTATACATTATACTCCACATGCTGATACTATACTGTACAGTAACTAATATAACATATTCTGCTGTTTCTGAATGTTTGTTTCATTTGTTTTACATTTTATTCAGAATAAAAAAAATCATTATTTTTGAGGTGTGAAACCATTTGTCTGCATTTCTAAGATTTCTTATGGAAAAATTTGCTTTGGTTTAAGAGTGGATTTGGATTACAAGCACGGTCCCGGAACGAATTGTGCTCGTAATCCAAGGCACCACTGTATGTGTTTGTGTGTGTGTATATATATATATATATATATATATATATATAATAAGAATTGCAGATGTGGCAAGTCTAACATGACTTAAGGGCCTTTTACAGGGGATGATTATCTGCAAGGGGTAAAAGTGACAGTGATTAGCCGAGGTGTGGGAAACGCCTGATCCTCGGCTAATCGCATCTTTAAACGTGTGACCGATGGCAAAGGGACCTACTTTGCTGCTGTGTGATCCGGCATCCCGCTCCCTGGCTCTCCCATCCTGTCTCACTGGCTGCCGATGTATCTTCAGGGTACTGTCCAACCTCCTATTAGACCAATCGATTTTTAACAATAAATGATCGCAAAGGAGATCATCTATCGTTAACATGAAGTCGTTCACCATATTGGTTAGAATCGTTACTACCATGGTTTACTCCCAGCAAAGTGGAATTACACCGAACGATTAGTAAACAAATGCAAAATTACAGCAAACCATCACCGATGATTTTGGTGTCAGCACCAAACGAACAATGGATTTCTCGTTGGTTATTCGTTCATTGCCTGCATTTACACGAAACAGTTACTGTTTAAATTCGAACAATATAACGATAATTCACGAGATAGTCCTCCCTAACAGGCCATACATGCTCCACTGGCAATGAGGATAACTCTCTTCTGCAGTCAGCCAGCATCCTAACTTATAGCCCTATTTCACAGAACGAATATCATTAACGAGCGGTCGTTTGAACGATTTTATGAAGATAATCGTTCGAAAAAGTTCAGTGGAATAGGGCCTTTATACTGACATGGGGCAATAACCCTGAGACAGATGTCTACAGATGGGTAATCTCTCCGCATATAATCCCAGGGATGTTCTAAGACCCCTAGGTGAATGGAAACCCTGACGTGAATGGAAAGCTGCCTCTATTTGTATATCCTTCTTCCCAGAATTCCCAGTGGAGCATGAACGGCCTGTAAATCTACACTGGTCTTTACGATGTTCTCTTCAAGGACAAACATTATCCCATTGGTCCAATATGCATATATTCAAAATGAATGTATACGTTCAGGGAATGGACTGAATGTTGACGCTAGTTGACCGTGTTCAGCCCATTAAACCCAGTATGCCGTATTATACGTCAGCAACTTAACAGGTTGCCAACATATACGCAGAACATACGGGGAGCACATGAAGTGCACATAGCCTGACTGCCTGCCAGACATATGTCTAGGTACTGTATCATCCAGTGTTTGAAATGTAGTAGACTGTGCGACAACTAGGGTTGCATCATGGTATACACCCCAGCATGGTATATCTGTAGTGTACAGTCTGCTCACACCTAGTCATAGCCAGGGCCGGCCTTTGGGGTGTGCGACCTGTGCGCTTGCACAGGGCGCCTCACTCCCGGCCAGCTAGGGGGCGCTCCGGCAGATAGCTGCACTGCACAGCTCCCAGCCTCGGGTCTCTGTGTCAGAAGCTGCAGTGAGTGTCCTCCACCACAGGGGGGCAGTGTGTGGCAGCAGGCCGGGGGCGGCACCATGTCTCTCTCATCCTCCTGTGAGGAGGCAGGAGAAGGGGATCAGCGCTTCATACTCACAGCCTGGGCTCCTAACAACGGACCACTGTGCCCAGCACTGCACAGCTCAGCACCAGGTACACCATCCGCAGTGGGGGAGGAGCCTCAGGCCAGCAGGGGGCGCTCTTACAGTCATGTTCTGGAGGGAGGAGATGGAGCTCACCCTGGTAGGGCTGCAGCATGAGGAAGCTGAGATACAGGCTGCTGCAGGCATGAGGAAGCTGAGATACAGGCTGCAGCATGAGGAAGCTGAGATACAGGCTGCTGCAGGCATGAGGAAGCTGAGATACAGGCTGTTGCAGGAATGCTGAGATACAGGCTGCTGCAGGCCTGAGGAAGCTGAGATACAGGCTGCTGCAGGCCTGAGGAAGCTGAGATACAGGCTGCTGCAGGCCTGAGGAAGCTGAGATACAGGCTGCTGCAGGCCTGAGGAAGCTGAGATACAGGCTGCTGCAGGCATGAGGAAGCTGAGATACAGGCTGCTGCAGGCATGAGGAAGCTAAGATACAGGCTGCTGCAGGCCTGAGGAAGCTGAGATACAGGCTGCTGCAGGCATGAGCAAGCTGAGATACAGGCTGCTGCAGGCCTGAGGAAGCTGAGATACAGGCTGCTGCAGGCCTGAGGAAGCTGAGATACAGGCTGCTGCAGGCATGAGGAAGCTGAGATACAGGCTGCTGCAGGCCTGAGGAAGCTGAGATACAGGCTGCTGCCGGCATGAGGAAGCTGAGATACAGGCTGCTGCAGGCCTGAGGAAGCTGAGATACAGGCTGCTGCAGGCATGAGGAGGCTGAGATACAGGCTGCTGCAGGCATGAGGAAGCTGAGATACAGGCTGCTGCAGGCATGAGGAAGCTGAGATACAGGCAGGGCCGCTTCTGCCATGAGGCGGAATGAGTATTCCGCCTCAGGCGGCAGATTCCGCGGCCATGCAGGGGGCGGCAGATAGCCGCCCTGCAGCCGCTCACTTGTCCTGCGGCAGCCGTCCGGTCCCGCCACCAACGCTCACCGATGTCCCCCGCCGCGCTCCCGCGCTGTCAAGTCAGCAGCTTTCATGGTCCTCCAGCAAGTCGTGAGTGCCCGGGGGCCGCGATGAGCTGGGACAGCGGTTATCGTTGGCGGCGGGATGGCGGCGATGACAGCCGCTGACTGACCGCGCGGGAGCACGGCAGGGGACAGCGGTGAGCTTTGGCGGTGGGAGTGCTGCGGCAGGACAGGTGAGCGGATGAAGAGCTGGAGCGCGGGGGGGGGGGAGGGGCGTGCCGGGTACGCATTGTGCTCTTGGGGGGGGGGGGACGGCTAGTGAGGGGGCGGCCGCCTGCGGTTTGCCTCAGGCGGCGGAGAGCCCAGAAACGGCCCTGGATACAGGCTTCTGCAGGCATGAGGAAGCTGAGATACAGGCTGCTGCAGGCATGAGGAAGCTGAGATACAGGCTGCTGCAGGAATGCTGAGATACAGGCTGCTGCAGGAAAGCTGAGATACAGGCTGCTGCAGGCATGAGGAAGCTGAGATACAGGCTGCTGCAGGCCTGAGGAAGCTGAGATACAGGCTGCTGCAGGCATGAGGAAGCTGAGATACAGGCTGCTGCAGGCCTGAGGAAGCTGAGATACAGGCTGCTGCAGGCATGAGGAAGCTGAGATACAGGCTGCTGCAGGCATGAGGAGGCTGAGATACAGGCTGCTGCAGGCATGAGGAAGCTGAGATACAGGCTGCTGCAGGCATGAGGAAGCTGAGATACAGGCTGCTGCAGGCATGAGGAAGCTGAGATACAGGCTGCTGCAGGCATGAGGAAGCTGAGATACAGGCTGCTGCAGGAATGCTGAGATACAGGCTGCTGCAGGAAAGCTGAGATACAGGCTGCTGCAGGCATGAGGAAGCTGAGATACAGGCTGCTGCAGGCCTGAGGAAGCTGAGATACAGGCTGCTGCAGGCATGAGGAGGCTGAGATACAGGCTGCTGCAGGCATGAGGAAGCTGAGATACAGGCTGCTGCAGGCCTGAGGAAGCTGAGATACAGGCTGCTGCAGGCATGAGGAGGCTGAGATACAGGCTGCTGCAGGCATGAGGAAGCTGAGATACAGGCTGCTGCAGGCATGAGGAAGCTGAGATACAGGCTGCTGCAGGCCTGAGGAAGCTGAGATACAGGCTGCTGCAGGCATGAGGAAGCTGAGATACAGGCTGCTGCAGGCATGAGGAGGCTGAGATACAGGCTGCTGCAGGCATGAGGAAGCTGAGATACAGGCTGCTGCAGGCATGAGGAAGCTGAGATACAGGCTGCTGCAGGCATGAGGAAGCTGAGATACAGGCTGCTGCAGGCATGAGGAAGCTGAGATACAGGCTGCTGCAGGAATGCTGAGATACAGGCTGCTGCAGGAAAGCTGAGATACAGGCTGCTGCAGGCATGAGGAAGCTGAGATACAGGCTGCTGCAGGCCTGAGGAAGCTGAGATACAGGCTGCTGCAGGCATGAGGAGGCTGAGATACAGGCTGCTGCAGGCATGAGGAAGCTGAGATACAGGCTGCTGCAGGCCTGAGGAAGCTGAGATACAGGCTGCTGCAGGCATGAGGAGGCTGAGATACAGGCTGCTGCAGGCATGAGGAAGCTGAGATACAGGCTGCTGCAGGCATGAGGAAGCTGAGATACAGGCTGCTGCAGGAATGCTGAGATACAGGCTGCTGCAGGAAAGCTGAGATACAGGCTGCTGCAGGCATGAGGAAGCTGAGATACAGGCTGCTGCAGGCCTGAGGAAGCTGAGATACAGGCTGCTGCAGGCATGAGGAGGCTGAGATACAGGCTGCTGCAGGAATGAGGAGGCTGAGATACAGGCTGCTGCAGGCATGAGGAAGCTGAGATACAGGCTGCTGCAGGCCTGAGGAAGCGGAGATACAGGCTGCTGCAGGAATGCTGAGATATGAGTAGGAAATATGAAATCCATCTAGTAATTACTATACTATGTTTTCTCTTGGGTCTGCTGACCACTCCTGACGGTCACCCAGCTTTCCTAGTGTTCTGTACGGCGATTCTGTTGTTCCTTTCTTACTTAACAACCAGACAGAGTGTATATAGGAGGATATTGGCTGATCATTACCTGTCACCCAGCTTTCCCAGCCTCCTGAATGTGATGCAGCAGTGCTTTCCCCTTACCCCCTGATGAGGATGCTGGGGACAGTGTTATGTATGATGTGTGTGTGGACATCACTGGGATGGAGGGCAGCCATGATGTGTGTGATGTGTGTGATGTGAGCTTCCTCTCATAAAGGAGCAGAGCTGTGCCTGGCTGGATGGAGGGGAGAGGCCCAGCAACAGGGGGATGGGGAGGCCTGGGGCCTTATATACAAGCCTGGCCTCTACACACATCATATATATACTGTGTGTATGTGTATATACTGTGTGTATGTGTATATACTGTGTGTATACTGTGTGTATGTGTATATACTGTATGTATGTGTATATACTGTGTGTATATATTTATTAGAGATGAGCGAATCGCTGGCGCAGCGCTCTGTTCATCAAGCCAATTGCCTTTCAGCGCTGCTCCACTCCCTGTTGCTTCACGCTGGGTGCCAGGGAAAAGCTGGATCCAATCCTGAAAAACTAAGAGAATTTTCCCAGGATTGGATCCAGCTTTTCCTGGGTGGAGTGGCCGGGAGCAGAGCAGCGCTGACAGGCAAACGGCTTGATGAGCAGAGTGCTGAGCTAGCAAAGTACTTAGCTTTGTTGAGATGAGCGTCTTTCTCTCTCTCTCTCTCTCTCTCTCTCTCTCTCTCTCTCTCTCTCTCTCTCTCTCTATATATATATATATATATATATATATATATATATATATATATATACACACACACACACACACACACACACTGGGATAGATGAGCTGATATATTAAATGAAACCGCTGTACCAGCTGCACTGCACTGCTCTTACAGGGGTAGTCACCCAGCTTTCCTAGTCTGCACTGCTCTTACAGGGGTAGTCACTCAGCTTTCCTAGTCTGCACTGCTCTTACAATGGTAGTCACCCAGCTTTCCTAGTCTGCACTGCTCTTACAATGGTAGTCACCCAGCTTTCCTAGTCTGCACTGCTCTTACAGGGGTAGTCACACAGCTTTCCTAGTCTGCACTGCTCCTACAGAGGTAGTCACCCAGCTTTCCTAGTCTGCACCGCTCCTACAGAGGTAGTCACCCAGCTTTCCTAGTCTGCACTGCTCCTACAGAGGTAGTCACCCAGCTTTCCTAGTCTGCACTGCTCCTACAGAGGTAGTCACCCAGCTTTCGTAGTCTGCACTGCTCCTACAGAGGTAGTCACGCAGCTTTTCTAGTCTGCACTGCTCTTACAGGAGTTGTCACTCAGCTTTCCTAGTCTGCACTGCTCCTACAGGGGTAGTCACCCAGCTTTCATAGTCTGCACTGCTCCTACAGAGGTTGTCACCCAGCTTTCCTAGTCTGCACTGCTCTTACAGAGGTAGCCACACAGCTTTCCTAGTCTGCACTGCTCTTACAGGGGTTGTCACGCAGCTTTCCTAGTCTGCACTGCTCCTACAGAGGTAGTCACCCAGCTTTCCTAGTCTGCACTGCTCTTACAGGGGTAGTCACTCAGCTTTCCTAGTCTGCACTGCTCTTACAGAGGTAGTCACCCAGCTTTCCTAGGCTGCACTGCTCCTACAGAGGTAGTCACCCAGCTTTCCTAGTCTGCACTGCTCCTACAGCTGTAGTGTGTACATGGGTGTATACATGTAAATACTCGTCTTGTAGTGTGTACAATACAGGATGTGTACATATACGTATACAGCTATGTACACACTACAGGACTTGTATGTAGAGGTATACAGCTATGTACTGCATAACTGTATCACGTCCTGTAGTGGCTGTATACCTGTATATACATGTCCTGTAGTGGCTGTATACCTGTATACATGTCCTGTAGTGGATGTATACCTGTATACCTGTGTATTTATTCATCCAGGTTTCTGCTGAGACCCCCTAATAATAACAAATAATAATAATGGCTATAGACTAAATAGCACGGCCTTGTGTTGATGCACAGTAAGTTCCTTTTTGGCATGGCTAAGTGGATGTGGCTTGCAAAAAAGGGTGTGGCTTGTTAAAAGGGGCGTGTCATAATTATTGTTACCGTTATGTTAGTTGTTTGGGGGGGCTGGGGGTGGTAGATGTGTAAATGGCGGGGGGGGGGAGGAGGCTGAAGGAGCTTTATGTTACATTAAGGGGGGGGCGCCGAAAAAAGGTTTTGCACAGGGCGTCATTTACCCTAAGGCCGGCCCTGGTCATAGCCCACAGCACACCTCATCAAAGTGAATCCACGTATCTACGCACATGATGTTTCTAGTCATTAATGGGCATCAAGCACTGAGTGTTCTGCTTGTCCTCTCTCGACTTTGGATACTCGAAGCTTCTGTCCTTTTTTTGGCAGTTATGCTCAGCCAATCGCGGCTGAGCAGCTGATGACGCGGCAGAGGGGGGCCGGCACGAGGGTCGGATTGAACGGTTTTAATCAGGTGAGTATAGTGCATCACACTTCTGGGTCTGGCGTGGGTGGGGGAAACACGGGGAAGGGGGCTATTCACGTACATAACATACATTACAGAGTTGGATAACTTTGTAATGTGTGTTATTTTGTGAATAATTGTATAGCGCCGCACTACCCCTTTAATGGCAAACCACACCTGAACTGAAGACAAGAGTGGTGCTGTCTGTGAAAGAAAGTGACCATGTTTTTTTAATGCTGGATAAAACCTTTAACATTGCTGCTTTCAATTTAGCACTGGGCAGATTATTAAAGCCCCATAAGATGAAATCTACATCCAGGTTATGCAGCCACTTTATATATGGAGTTTAGTTATGGGAGCACAGCTGTCTGATCATAACACTGGGGTGAGCTAGGACTTTGTGTGGTATTTGTGTCCCCCCAGTTTAGCGCCACAGCAGTAGTAAGTGGGATCGGGATCCCAGGCTCTCAGGCACTTACCTGATGACCATACTAATGCACTGAAGTGTGTGATCCCAGGTGTCTAGTGGATGTTAAATGTAATGCCAATGGTATTCAATGTGCAGTAACCAATAACAGATTCAGCAAAACAATGGAAGAGTCGTTTACTTGAATAAACATAGCAAAAAAATGATTTTTCACTGTACAGCAATAATGTTTGTGAGGAGGTGCCCCTTACTAGCTGTAATGCAGAAGAAGTGTGGGGGATATTAGGAACCAAAGCCTCTAGCCTTTAGTAGGGTAACAGTCCTGGCATACTGTACTATAGGTCCTGTCACTGGTTGCCTCCCAATGGGTGAGGATATAATAATAAGTTGGTTGAGCTACAGTTTCCTGTCGCAGGATGCAGGTCTATATGGAGATGTGATGCACCAGCCATGAGCATTAGTCCCAGCCAGGGACCAACAGAGAGGCTTGGTAACTTTAGAAGTTTTTTCTTCATTTACTAGGCCTTGAAAAGGTAAACTCTCCCATCATCGAATCCAGGATTGTAGAATTTTTCCATTGCCTGCTTGGAATTTTTTAAAGGGAATATCTGCTCTAACAATTACTTTTTAATAAAGGAATTGCCAAAGCCAGCCATCCATCCACAGACAGCTGTTTCGGGGTTTTGCCCCTTAAAGGGGAACTTCCGGGTTATCGGCAGGTTATCGGAACACTGAGGAGGAAGGTACGTGTGTTACCTTCCTTCTCGGCGCTGGTCCCGCTCTGTTACTCAGGTTAAACTCCGCTCTGGACAACCCTAAGAGCACTGCCACATCATTCTGCCTGCCCTTCCATTGATTATGATTAGAAGGGGCGGGCCGGATGACGTGGCAGTGCTCCTATCGGTACTTCGGAGTGGAGTTTACCTGACTAACAGCGTGGGATCGGCACAGAGCAGGGAGGTTAAACACGTACCTTTCTCCTTAGAACCCCCAGCACTAAAGGGGGCTATCGGCAGGTTAGGTTTGCCTAACCTGCTGATAGTTCCCCTTTAAGGGGCTATGTATCAAGGTGGTTTGGTGATCACCCTACTGGGAGGCGCCCCTTCCCTGGAGGAATATCTGGCTATTCCCTTGTTTTGAGACTCACAACCGAGGCTCCACGACCCCTTTCTTGCATATTCAAATTTTATAGGGGGGCAATGTATCAATGGAGACTCTTGAATGAGTACTCCATTGTATTTTTTTTTTTTTTTTGCTGATCTCCCTGAGCTCAGTGATTAAGTTTTGTTGGTTTACTTTTTATTAAAGCAAAGATTCCATTTTTTGGCGGCTTTCTGTAGAGACGGCCTTCTGGGTCGAGCTGTGTTTATAATAGACCTAGAACATCTAGAATAAACTTAGGAATTCTAGATTTGTCATAATGGAAATTTATGAGATGAACTGGAAGCAGATAGAACTAGATCTATGGCGCACTGGACGCCGCACAGCCGGATGCCACTTTCCCTGCAGGTTTATTGTAACTAAGGAATAAATGTTGGTTCTAAAAACAATCAATCCAAGTTTTCATAGAGGACAAGAGATTCTTGTGAAGCCATGAAAGCGACTTATCTCTGCATTCCTGGAAGTCATGTTGCATCACTCCTTTTTTTCTTAGAAATCTATAAAAGACAGAGATAGAATTTTAGCATGTAGAAGCAAGCAAAGCGGCCAGCGCTGCCCGTGTTCCGTATCGGAGTCACTGGGTAAGACAACACAATGTTCCTGAAGAAAATAAATATCACACATGAGGGAGATTGCGCAGGAAGAGAAGGATTGCTAAATTCCATCCACTATATATTACTGACAGACGCTGCACATGTGGACGAGGTTTAATGTATTGACAGAACTTCATGTCTTAGGAATTTTATGTTCTGTCTCCCCCCCCCCCCCCCTGTGGAATTGTGGGGGTGGATTGTTTTTTTAATCTAGTTTCAACCAACTATAGATCTGATAACTTTTTCTTCAAGTACAGAAAGTTTTAGTTGCAGAAAAAGGTAACGAGTATTTCAGGCAGAACCCATAATTTCCAAACTCTCATAATTTTCTTGGCCTTCCACTCATAGGATAAACTAAAGGCCCTATTCCATGGAAGGATTATCAGCCGTATTCGTAATCGTCACGTGGAATAAACGGCAACAATCAGCTGACATCGTTTTTGTCGGCTGATCGTTGCGTCGCTCGTTTTTCAAACATGTTGAAAAACAAGCGTCTGTGATAGCAGCGATCTTCTGCCGTCGCTCCGTGGAACAGGTACAGCGGCAGCAGACCGCCACTATCCTCTATGGGCTGCCCGGACGATCTAGCGATCACCCGAGAAGCTCCCAGTGACCCCCCGCTTGCTGCCGACATGTGGAATAATGACGTCAGCGAGCGGGGAGCAAGGAGCAAACAAGCGCTGATAGCTCCTCTCCGTCGGCCTGTGGAATAGAGGCTTAGCTACCTTCCTCTTTGGCTTTAGGAAATGTGATGTGGAAGTCGCAGACAATCCTTAAATCTGTAGGCTCCTCCCCTCCAAGCCATTGGTACTGTTGCATTGCCACAATCATTCCATGTACAATCCTGGGGACCAAATAGCTCCTGGTGCCATCCATTTCATTAAAATTATCTTTTAATTTGGGGGAGCAGTGTCATTAAGGCGGGGCCTAGTGTGTCTGTGCCCTAGGCCTGCAGCACCTCTTTCTTCATGCTGCCTGCCCTCCTTATTAGCTATACCCCTGGCAAGAAGACGAAACAGGCGCTGCATGCCTAGGGCACAGACGCTCCACCTCAATGTTTTTTAAGAAATTGATGGTACCAGGACCTGTTTAGACCCTGGGACTGTACATGGGATGAATGTAACATTACCAGCGCTTTGGAGGGAGGGTCACAGAGTTTACACCTGTTGTCCCCCTGTAGCCTATTGCATTCTTAATTTTGGGGATTTGTTGCTGCTCTGGACTGTTCCTGACATGGACAGAGGTGGCAGCAGAGAGCTCTGTGTCATACTGGAAAGAATACACCACTTCCTGCAGGACGTACAGCAGCTGATAAGTACTGGAAGACTGGAGATTTTTAAATAGAAGTAAATTACAAATCCATATAACTTTCTGAAACCAGTTGATTTGAAAGTTAAAGATTTTTGCCGGAGTACCCCTTTAATATTAAAGTCTCAGAAAGTTAATGGGTGTATACCCTGACCAGAAGAAAAACATATAGTATCCCCTTTTTCCTGCCCAGCTGGTAGCCCACACGTCCATGCATTGCCTACACTTGGTCTGGATAACTTGGGGAGCAGTGACCGATGCTGTTCTTGCCCCGAGTCACGTCCTGCCTTCCATCACCATCTATTCCCGCAATGTCAGGCGGAGGGATCATCTATGAGCCCCGATGTTTGTGTGTTCTGTTTGCCGCCAGGACTGTTTACAGGAGGAATAAGAAAGCACATCCCTAATGACTGCCTGACTGGTTTGTTTGTAATAGCGGGACGCAGCGAGAGCCGGGATTGTGAAATGATCCAGTCTCCGCATGTGGCCGTACTCGCTCGGGTCCATATTTAGCAAAAGACTCGGCTTAGGAATTGCGATGACGCGACGGAGCAACAATGTCCAATTCACTTTTGATTTACATTTCGAAATTTAGTGTAAAGTCATTTTGGAGCCGCCGGTTTTGGCCTTTCCCCGCCATCTGCTCCGAGATGCTTGTGTTTTCCTTCCTTCTCATTAGAGTTAATGTAGTAGTCTTGCTTAAGTAAGCATCACTCTCTTACTTCCTATACTGGCTTCCAGTCAAAAGCTAATCAGTTTCCCATAAGCCAGGAATGTAGGCATGAAAGATACGGGGTAAACAGGCCCGGGGAGGTAAACAAAGAGCCAACAATATGAATCATCGCTACATTAAGCAGGAGCGGAATAAACGTAAGACCTATAATAGTATCCGGCCACAAATTGGGGAGGGGGGGGGGGGTTCATGAGCGGTTGATGTTAAGTGACAGATTAATAAAGTGTGGTCTGATTTATTGTAGTCCGGGATCCTGCACACTTCCAGAGCAGCTAGCCAGGGGCAAATTAAAAACATCCTGGTTGGGGCTCCATTAAAAGTATAGGTTGCCCTATGCAAACCAGCTAGTAATGATATTGATCAATGAATATATCGCTCAGCCGGACTTATTTATCTACTATTCATTTATCTGTTTTAGTGGTGATTTAGGTCAGAGATGGGGGACCTTGCCCTTCAGCTGTTGCAAAACTACCATTCCCATCATGCCTGGACAGCCTCCGGCTGTCCAGGCATGATGGGGATGGTAGTTTTGCAACAGCTGGAGCGCCGAAGGTTCCCCATCCCTGATTAAGGGTTCTATTACATGGGCCGACTATGGCCTGATAATTTCTGCTAGATCGACGCTTGTTTACTGGACCTATTAGACGGCCTGATAATCGGGCATTAAGGGTCGCATGGACATCGTTAGCGATGTCCATGCAGCCCTTGCCCAAACACCTGACATCGTACCTCTCCTTGCTCCTGGTCTTCTCTCCTGTGCTCCATAGCCTCCTGGTCCCGGCGGTGGCAGAGGCATCTGAGTGGCCTGTCGCAGAGGCTGCTGCCGCTGGGACCGGGAAGTTGCGGAGCACAGGACAGAAGACTGGGAACGAGGAGAGGTAAGATGTCAGGTGTTTGGAGAATCGTCAGCCGTCGGTCGCACATCGATGCATGGTCGGCAACCAACGTTTTTAGGTCCAAACCTAAAACAACGATCAGCCAATGATCATTGTCATCAGCTGATCGTTGTCTCTATTACACGGAGCGATAATTGTCCTTTCGTTCTCTCTAGCTGAGGGTATTAGTGAAGCTATAGGTGAGGTTGTGAGGACGGCAGTGACGTAACATGCTGGATACAGCTGTAGTTAGCGGTATTGTAACACCTGGAGTAGTGGATCCACTGAACTGTCACTAGCGGTGGCACTAACCTCACCAGGGAGCGGAGTCTAAGGGGCCGCTGGTTTTCACCAGAGCCCGCCGCAAGGCGGGATGGACTTGCTGTGGCAGGCGACCCCCAGGTCATTACCCCTGGCTTGGTTGCTAGTGACTGCAGGCGAGGCGTGGCAGGAGCAGTAGGGAGGAGATAGTGCAGGCAGAGGTCTGTAGGCGTGATCGCAGGTGGCGGACAGGACTCAGGAACAATGGGAAGGCAGCGGGCAGGGACTAGGGACAAGGACTGCGGACAGGAACAAGGGCTAAGGTCAGGAACAACAGGGAGCTGGGCCAAACGCTATGGGAAGCATGCAGAGGCTCCAACACCTGTAGTGGGGCAGGGCTGGAATTTATAGGGAGTGATTAGTGCAACTTCCAATTAGGGACGGACTGGCCCTTTAAATCTGAGACAGCCAGCGCGCGCGCCCTAGGAGGCGGGGACGCGCGCGCCGGCCAGCACAGACGGAGACAGGAGCGGGGCGAGGTAAGGCGCCCCCCGGGGCCGAACAGGTAGCAGCGCCGGGACCCTGCACAAGGACCCCGGCGGCTGCATGGGGCAGAGAGAGCACGGGACGCGGCCGTGACAGTACCCCCCCCCCCCCCTTTGGCCTCCCCCTCTTTCTTGCCTGCAGGAACCTCTTGATGAGATCTTGGTCCAGGATGTTAGCCTCGGGTCTCCAGGACCTCTCCTCAGGACCAAATCCTCTCCAGTCCACTAGGAAGAACCGTCTCCCTCTGACAGTTTTCATGGCCAGAATGTCTTTAACAATGTAGATGTCGTCAGAGACGACTTGTGGAGCAGTGAACGAAGACTTATTGGAGAATCGGTTGAGGACCACTGGCTTTAAGAGGGAAACATGGAAGGCGTTCGGAATCCGCATAGTAGGGGGTAGGCGGAGTTTGTAGGTGACAGGGTTGATGCGTTTTAGGACCGAGGAATCGAGGACCCAACTTGTAGCTGGGAATCTTGAGTCGGACATATTTGGTCGAGAGCCAGACTTTGTCACCTGGGAGAAAATTCGTGGCAGGTCTTCTTCTCTTATCCGCCTGGTCCTTCATGCGGTCAGATGCCTTGAGCAAAGATTGTCGAGTCTGTTCCCAGATCGACTGCAGGTCAGTTAACAATTCCTCCACGACTGGTACCTCAGAGGATGGAGAGAGAGGCAGAGTAGGACGAGGGTGATGCCCATAGACCACATAGAAGGGTGACTTGCCTGTGGAACTCGAGTCCAGATGGTTGTAGGAGAACTCCGCCCATGGAAGCAGACTGGACCAGTTGTCCTGGCGAGCGGAGACGAAGTGTCGAAGATAATTGCCAAGGACCTGATTGACCCTTTCCACTTGCCCATTGGTCTGGGGATGATAGGCCGATGAGAAGTCCAACTTCACTTGGAGTTGAGAGCAGAGAGCACGCCAGAATCTGGAGACGAATTGTGAGCCTCTGTCAGACACTATATGAAGAGGAAGACCATGTAGGTGGAAGATATGCTGAAAGAACAGCTGGGCCAGGCGAGGAGCTGATGGTAGTCCAGGAAGAGCCACGAAGTGGGACATCTTGGAGAAGCGGTCAGTGACAACCCAAATGACAGTGTTACCCGCAGATGGAGGCAAGTCTGTGATAAAGTCCATGCCTATATGGCACCAGGGGCGGTCTGGAACTGGCAAGGGCTGAAGTAGGCCGGCAGGTTTTTGACGGGAGGACTTGTTTCTGGCACAGATGGTACAGGAAGCCACAAAGTCCTTGACATCTTGGAGTAGGCTAGGCCACCAGTAGTAGCGGGAAATCAGTTGCCCGGTCTTTAGAACTCCCGGATGCCCGGCCACCATAGAGGAATGACCCCATTTCAAGATCCGTCTTCGAAGAGCAGGGCGCACATAGGTCTTACCGGGAGGCAATCTTTGAAGAGTGGATGTGGCGACTGGCACTAGGCGATCGGGAGGTATAATGTGGCGAGGAGAGCCCTCTTGTCCCATGACGTCAGATGCTCGGGAGAGAGCATCGGCTTTCACGTTCTTCTTAGCCGGACGGAAATGGATAACGAAGTTGAAACGTGAAAAGAAAAGCGACCACCTGGCCTGCCGGGGATTGAGACGTTGGGCCGATTGGATTCTTGTGGTCCGTGTAGATATTTACCGGATGCCTAGCCCCCTCTAGGAGATGACGCCACTCCTCCAGTGCCAACTTAATCGCCAAGAGTTCTCGGTCGCCAATAGTATAGTTCCTCTCGGCAGGGGAGAAAGTCTTTGAGAAGAACCCACAGGTTCGGGTTTTGCCTGATGCGTCCCTTTGCGAGAGGATGGCTCCAGTGCCTACTGAAGATGCGTCGACCTCAAGTGAAAACGGCTTGGTGGAATCCGGGCGAACAAGCGCAGGAGCAGAAGCAGAGACTGTCTTTAGGCTAGTGAAGGCTTGCTCGGCCTCAGGTGGCCAATGCCTGGGATCCGCCTTCTTCTTAGTGAGAGCCACGATGGGTGCGACCAGGGTAGAGAAGTGTGGGATGAACTGCCGATAGTAGTTGGCAAATCCTAGGAGGCGTTGGATAGCTCTGAGTCCCACAGGACGTGGCCACTGGAGAACAGCTGAGAGCTTGTCCGGATCCATTTGTAGACCCTGGTCGGAGACGATATACCCAAGAAACGGAAGACTGTGCTGATGGAAAACGCACTTCTGTAGCTTGGCGTACAGATGATTGGCCCGTAGTCTTCATAGGACCTGACGTACTTGTGTCACGTGAGTCTGCTGGTCAGGGGAGAATACCAAAATGTCGCCAAGATAGACAATGAAGCAGACATAGAGGAGGTCTCAGAAGATGTCGTAAACGAATTCCTGGAAAACCGCTGGGGCATTGCATAGGCCGAATGGCATGACCTGGTATTCGTAGTGCCCATCTCTGGTGTTAAAAGCGGTCTTCCATTCGTCTCCTTCACGAATACGGATTAAATTGTACGCTCCCCTGAGGTCCAGCTTAGAGAAGATCTTGGCTCCACGGAGACGGTCGAATAGTTCAGGAATAAGTGGAAGAGGATAACGGTTCTTGACTGTCACCTTATTTAGGCCCCTGTAGTCTATGCATGGGCGAAGAGAACCGTCCTTCTTCTGCACAAAGAAGAATCCTGCGCCAGCAGGGGACGTGGTTTTGCGAATGAAACCCTTCTGCAGGTTCTCCCGGATGTAGGAGGACATGGCCTCAGTCTCGGGCACGGAGAGAGGGTACACCCGACCTCGTGGAGGAGAAGTTCCAGGAAGGAGGTCTTTGGGACAATCATATGTCCGGTGAGGGGGTAGAGAGTCCGCCTCTTTGGCAGAAAAGACGTCAGCCAAGTCTTGGTATTCTGCCGGTAGGCCGGGTAGAGGCTTGACGGAGTCAGGTGACGTCACAGAGCTCTTGGGCTGAGGAAGCTTCAGACACCGGTTAGGACAGTCCAGACCCCAACTGAGAATCTCCCCGGTTCTCCAGTCTAGCTTAGGGGTATGTAATTGCAGCCAAGGTAGACCCAGCAGGATGTCGGAAGAGGAATGGCGCAAGACGTAGAAGGAGATCTTCTCCTGATGTAAAGCGCCCACCTGGAGGACTAGGGGTGCAGTCTGGTAGAGCACAGCTTCATCAAGAGTCTCGCCCGTGACCGAGGAGATAGACAGGGATCGGGCTAGCTGGATGACGGGTAGCCGCCATCTTTGGACCAAGGTAGCTGCAATGAAACTGCCCGCAGACCCGGAGTCGATGAAGGCAGTAGTCTGGTGAATTTGTCCTGAGGGTGTCTGGATGGAAACTGGCATAGACAATCTTGGAGAGGTGGCATTCACACCTAGGGAGGCCTCTCCTACCGGACCTAGGTGCGAGCGTTTCCCGGACACTGAGGACGTTGGGGACATCTCTGCCGGAAGTGATCAGAGCCACCGCAATAGAGACAGAGATTCAGCTCTAGTCGGCAAGCCCTCTCATGAGGAGTCAGGCGAACTCGTTCTACTTGCATTGGAACCTCAGGAGTCGACTGGGGTACAGGAGCAACAGGATTCTGGAAAACCGGTGATGGCGACGGGGCAGGCTTAGTCGCCGTTCTTGCCGGACCTCCTCCTCTCTCTCGGAAAATCGGTTGTCGACTCTGGTAGCCAGTAGGATTAGATCGTTCAGAGATGTAGGGAGGTCGCGGGCGGAGAGCACGTCTTTCACCCGACTGGATAGGCCCTTCTTGAAGGTGGCTATTAGAGCGGCCTCATTCCAGCCTAATTCAGCTGCCAGGGTGCGGAACTGGATGGCGTAGTCACCAACAGAGGAGCTCCCTTGAGAGGGGTTGAGGAGAGCAGTCTCAGCTGAAGAAGCACGGGCAGGTTCCTCAAAGACGGAGCGAAACTCGGCCAGGAAGGTTCGGAGATTGGCAGCAACAGGATCATCTCGGTCCCACAGCGGCGTGGCCCAGGCCAAAGCTCTACCCTCCAATAGGCTGATGATGATGAAAGCCACTTTAGAGCGCTCGGTGGGAAATTGACTATTTAAGAGTTCAATATGCATGGTGCATTGAGTCAGTAATCCCCTGCACAACTTGGGATCGCCTCCATATTTACTCGGTAGAGCCAGTCGAAGTCTCGAAGAGGCTACAGGAGGTGGTGAGCGCTGAGCTGTAGTATGCTGCTCTAAGGCGGCAGTCAGTTGCTGGATCTGCTGCGACTGTTGCTGGATTTGTTGAGCGACCACTCTGGCTACGTCACGGAGATCAGGCACCTCGCCGGGATCCATGGTTGGAGCCTACTGTAACGCCTGGAGTAGTGGATCCACTGAACTGTCACTAGCGATGGCACTAACCTCACCAGGGAGCGGAGTCTAAGGGGCCGCTGGTATTCACCAGAGCCCGCCGCAAGGCGGGATGGACTTGCTGCGGCAGGCGTCCCCCAGGTCGCTACCCCTGGCTTGGTTGCTAGTGACGGCAGGCGAGGCGTGGCAGGAGCAGTAGGAAGGAGATAGTGCAGGCAGAGGTCTGTAGGCGTGATCGCAGGTGGCGGACAGGACTCAGGAACAATGGGAAGGCAGCGGGCAGGGACTAGCGACAAGGACTGCGGACAGGAACAAGGACTAAGGTCAGGAACAACAGGGAGCTGGGCCAAACGCTATGGGAAGCATGCAGAGGCTCCAACACCTGTAGTGGGGCAGGGCTGGAATTTATAGGGAGTGATTAGTGCAACTTCCAATTAGGGGCGGACTGGCCCTTTAAATCTGAGACAGCCGGCGCGCGTGCGCCCTAAGAGGCGGGGACGCGCGCGCCGGCCGGCACAGACGGAGACAGGAGCGGGGCGAGGTAAGGTGCCCCCCGGGGCCGAACAGGTAGCAGCGCCGGGTCCCTGCACAAGGACCCCGGCGGCTGCATGGGGCAGAGAGAGGTCGCGGCGGCGGCCCGGAGCACGGGACGCCGCCGCGGCCGTGACAGGTATATGGTGGTGGGTGATACCGTAATAAAATGTCAATCTATCCTAACCAGGATCTATTGGTTTGGTGATGGGCCATAAAAAAACAAAAGTATCTTCCAGCTCCAGCAGCAGTGATAATATCCAAAAATTATTACAAAAAAATCAAAAAGTTAACAAAAACATGCATATCTATATGAAACGCCAACACGTTTCGGAGCATAGCTCCTTAACGCCCCTATTTCACGGGGCGATGCAGAGGAGCAAACGAGTGCTGTCAGCTGTCAAACGAGTGCTGTTTGCTTCTTGCTCCCCACTTGCTGCCGCAGCTATTCCATGTGTCGGCAGCGAGCGGGTGAGTACTGGGGGCGCTGCCCTGGTGATCGCTAGATTGCTCGGGCAGCCCATAGAGGATAGTCAGTATCCTCCTCCACTCCAAGGCGGGTAAAACAGACGCAGGTCCGAGAGGTAATAGTGATATAAAATATCATAAAATTTATTAAAAGAATTATACCAGCGACACTACGCGTTTCGAGACCGGTCCGGTCTCTTTATCAAGTGTCTAATACCATAATAATACAAAGGCACATATATATATAAAAAAAAAAAAAATTAAGGGTGGAACCACCACTGCTTACATCATCATGGGGAGGATCAAACAAGGGTTAACCCTTACCCTCCAAAAACATAATATGCTATAGAGGATAGTGGCGGTCTGCTGCCACCATTCCACGGAGCGACGGCAGAAGATCGCTGCTATTACAGTCGCTTGTTTTTCAACATGTTTGAAAAACAAGCGACGCAACGATCAGCTGACATGAATGATGTCGGCTGATCGTTGCCTTCTATTCCACGGGACAATTATCGGCTGATAATCATTCCGTGGAATAGGGCCTTTAGTTATGTCATAAGTCAGTACTGAGAGAGACTGGATTTATATATACAAATAATGAGCATGTGGGATAATATAATCCGTGCTCCGTGGATGATGTTTATATGTGCCATACTGGAGGGTGAGCTGACTAACTCCTTGTGTGTGATTTGGTCTTGGTGATGGGCCAGTAATTTTTTTTTAAAGGTGGCCGTATACCTTCAGTAGTTGGGAGTAGAGATCAGCGCACTTAGAGCACACTTGGGTTCACCCGATACAGCGATAGGCTGTATCCATGTTTTCCAGGCAGCCTTAGGCCCCGTTCACACTACAGAATTGGGGCTGACATGCCAATTCTTTAAGTGGAGAGTGGAAGCGTGCCAAGCCCTCCCATTCAAACAGATTAAATGCGGGATTCGGCGTTGTGGTTTCCACATGGAATCTCAGCATGAACGGGGCCTAGGGCTGCATCCAACTTCTGTAGCCACCAGTATTCAAATGCCATGTGCTTGGGTTCAGATGACCCTGAGAATGCTCAAGATTCACTCATCTCTAGTTGTGAGACAAAATATACGAATCCCCCAATCCCCACATATACGTGCGTACTCTGGTCAGATGAATGTGCATTGGAAGAGGAGAGAAAGCTGCCTCACTTGGTGGCTATTTTTGGCTTATCTTAAAGGGGTAGTTTACAAAAAATATTCTTTCAAATCAACTTGTGCCAAAGATTTGTAATTTACTTTTATTAAAAAAAATCTCCAGTCCATGTAATAGGGGCTTAAGTCTAGTTAAGTCATCCCCATCTCCAGTCTGCCAGTACTTATCAGCTGCTGTATGTCCTGCAGGAAGTGGCATTCTTTCCAGTCTGGAGAGCAGGAGAGGTTTTATGGGAATTTGCTACTGCTCTGGACAGTTCCTGACATGGACAGCGGTGGCAGCAGAGAGCACTGTGTCAGACTGGAAAGAATACACTACTTCCTGCAGGACATACAGCAGCTGATAAGTACTGAAAAACTGGAGATTTTTTTAATAGAATCTCTGGCACCAGTTGATTTGAAAGAATTTTTTTTTTTTTTTTTTTTGGGGGGGGGGGTTGGGGTGGGGGCGAACTACCCCTTTAAGGAAAAACTAAAGGAACAAGCAATGAAATTGATCTTGTTAAGTCCTTTCCCAAATTCATCTGTTCATGGCGAAAGCCCCAGATACACATTAGACAGTCGGCGGTCATACAGAGTTTAGGTTTGGGTTTGGTTTATTTACATATACTGTATATAGCATAGAATGGTATAAAAATAAAAGCTGTACTCCTCTACCCTGATCCCCCACAGATGCTCCGCTGATGCTGCTGACCCCGCCCCTCACTGCTACTTCCTGCCTCCCTGTGATGCTTCATCCCCCCAAGAGGCATAAATACTGAGTCGTCCTCATAGTCCAATACCAATATAGAAAACCGGCCCAATGAGGAGGCCACATTTTACAGGAAATGGATTCCCCCATCTAGAGTTCATAGTGAGAGCATTGATAGGGCCATGTGACATCCCCACAGGGAGGAGGGATACAGGAGGGATCGGGTGCACTTGTAATGTCATTCACACCTATGTAATTAAACGCTTGTGAAGATTATCAGATCTGGAGGTAAAGGTGATAATGGGGGAGACGGATTTCGGGACTTTTCATCAGTCGTCACATTGAGCCGGTTTTCCCAGAGTAGAGAACTTATTCTCAGATATCTTAGGGAATGTTCAGCTAATATACAAGGTTGTGAATGCAGAATCTACCATGGGCCTGAGCGGAGAATAACAAGGAGCATCTCCCACCGGGGTATACACTGACAACAAAGGATTGTATATGGGCCCCCAATGGGAAGCACTGTATAACAAATGGATATACACTGCAAATGTCAGAGAAGTGCACACACGTGTTATATATACACACATATCATACATGAGAAGTGCAGCACACACATTATATAGACACACATATCACACATCAGACAAGTGCAGCACACACATTGTATATACACACATATCATACATGAGACAAGTGCAGCACACACATTATATATACAGTACACACATATCATACATGAGAGAGGTGCAGCACACACATTGTATATACACACATATCATACATAAGAGAGGTGCAGCACACACATTGTATATACACACATATCATACATGAGAGAGGTGCAGCACACACATTGTATATACACACATATCATACATGAGACAAATGCAGCACACACACACACGTATACACACACATCATACATGAGAGCTGTGCAATACATACATATCATACATGAGAGAGGTGCAGCACACACATTGTAAATACATATATATAAAACATGAAAGAGGTGCAGCACATACATTGTTTATACATAAATATACATCAGACAGGTGCAGCACACACATTGTATATACACACATCATACATCAGAGGTGCAGCACACACATTGTATATACACACATATCATACATCAGACAGGTGCAGCACACACATTGGATATATACATCAGACAGGTGCAGCACACACATTGTATATACACACATATACATGAGAGAGGTGCAGCACACACATTGTATATACACACATATACATGAGAGAGGTGCAGCACACACATTGTATATACACACATATCATACATGAGAGAGGTGCAGCACACACATTGTATATACACACATATCATACATGAGAGAGGTGCAGCACACACATTGTATATACACACATCATACATGAGAGAGGTGCAGCACACACATTGTATATACACACATATCATACATGAGACAAGTGCAGCACACACATTGTATATACACACATATCATACATGAGAGAGGTGCAGCACACACATTGTATATACACACATATACATGAGAGAGGTGCAGCACACACATTGTATATACACACATATCATACATGAGAGAGGTGCAGCACACACATTGTATATACACACATCATACATGAGAGAGGTGCAGCACACACATTGTATATACACACATCATACATCAGACAGGTGCAGCACACACATTGGATATATACATCAGCCAGGTGCAGCACACACATTGTATATACACACATATCATACATGAGAGAGGTGCAGCACACACATTGTATATACACACATATCATACATGAGAGAGGTGCAGCACACACATTGTATATACACACATCATACATCAGACAGGTGCAGCACACACATTGTATATACACACATCATACATCAGGCAGGTGCAGCACACACATTGGATATATACATCAGCCAGGTGCAGCACACACATTGTATATACACACATATCATACATGAGAGAGGTGCAGCACACACATTGTATATACACAGATATCATACATGAGAGAGGTGCAGCACACACATTGGATATACACACATATACATGAGAGAGGTGCAGCACACACATTGGATATACACACATATCATACATGAGAGAGGTGCAGCACACACATTGTATATACACACATATCATACATGAGAGAGGTGCAGCACACACATTGTATATACACACATATCATACATGAGAGAGGTGCAGCACATACATTGTATATACACACATATTATACATGAGAGAGGTGCAGCACACACATTGGATATAACCACATTCTACACACATCAGACAGGTAAAAAACATACAGCAGATACACTACACATACTGCACAAAAAACATATGGTACACACATTAGGCATTTGCTGCTCACAAACAGTTCATATGTCACTCATACACAACAAAAACATCACCACACTATAAACCTGTCACTAAACGTTAGTCACACTTCAGTGAATAGCCGCCACACCCCATGGATGACATCCAGCAAGCAGAATAATACTACTGGTTATGTGCTTGGAGGACTCATCACACCTGTGCATTACCCAGACAGCCCATAGAGTTCAGTGCTCACCATGTAATACTATATTTCCCCTGAAGAGGCGCTGCAGGAACACTGAACACTTGCAGCTAGCTTCCTCCACAGATGATAGACGATCACAGGGGATCCTTGCAGCAGGACACGTCCGTTTATCTATGGGAATCCTTTCAACAAAAGCCGATTGCCCAAAAGAACAACAGAGTACTTTGTTATAAATCTTTCTCTGTATTTACTGATCTAAAAAATATTTCCCTGATGATGTCGGAGAAGAGTCAGACATGTTGGATTTCAACTGTAACTAGTATCCACTGGTTTCTGGCAGCGGCTTACCTCCCCTCTCCCCATCCAGGTGTATACAGGCACCTTTAGATTTTTTGATGCACTATGTTACAGTGATAAAACATAAAATACTGGATTGCATAACTCTTCACCCCCACCGGGTCTGTCTGTAGCAGAGGCAGCTTTGACTTTCTGTGTGTAGGTCTAGATTAGTTTTTTATGTGTGTGTCAATCAAGTTTTTTTTTTTTTCTGGCAGAATTTAAAGGGATAATTCAGGCTTAAAAAAAATGACAATTTCTTCCAGAATAAAAAAACATGCTTGTATTGCGTGCACTGAAGTTAATTTAGAACGGTTGTAATGCCACACACAACCTGAGGATGGGGGTGGTGCTGTTTTTTAAAGAAAGTAGCTGTGTTTGTGGGTTTTGCATAGTACCATTGGGAGTGTCATTGGCATGAAATAGCGCCCCTGGTGGACAATGTGTTATACCTGCATTATAAAAGGAAGCATTTTAAGTAGTTTATCCAATAAGCAGAATTGATCATCTAACTGTTTGCTATTCTTGTTCTCCCTCTATTCAGGGTTCCCGTATTGTACAGTCAACCCTCCCATGGCTTTGGACCTGACCTTCGGAATCCTGTGTGATCTTCTTCAGCAGTGGAACCACGTCGCCCACGGTGTCACTGTCCTCCTGGAATGGCTGCTGGGCGAGGATGATGTCAGCACTCCAGAAACCACAAAAATGGTAATTACGACGGCCGATGCCCACAGAATTACATAAAAGACCAGGGCTGGAGGTGTGAAAAGCCGGGACAGAACAATTATCCCGGACGTTGTGTGCCGAGCCTGACGTAACCCACAAGCCCGAGATGCTGTGTTCTTCATATTACCAATTAGAGGCGCAGGTGTTGTGCATACCAATGCAGTCATTTTACAAGAGGATATGGCAGCCATGAATGCGGGCACACAATAATTACACTGTGCGCTGCTTCCACACCGGGACTTTTTACTATGACAAAATAAAAGCAAATGAGCAAAAAAGGAACATAAACAGTATAGGTGTTTTAAGAGCCGTAATGATTATAGTGAATATCTCCAATGTCTGCTAAAACAGGAAAAGCTTTATAGTTTATTATTCTGCAAAAATTTACTGGTAGAGCGGGGAGGCTGCCGAGGAAAGTATCACTTCTTTACGACACGGCTCTAAGTGACGTTTGATTAATAACAATAGTAATAATAATAGTCATATGCAAAGACCTGTCTTCTGATATATGGAATACGAGCCTTACACATAGCTCAGGCCAGATCTGTATATCTAATCGGTGTACTATATGACTCCATTACTTCTCAGTCAAGACACCCTAGATACATAGCTTCAAATCCCTGGCACATAGTGGATAAAAATAACATTCTATTTTTCTTTAGCCACCACTAGGGGGAGCCTACTGTATACAGTTTTATTATTGAGTTCAGTGTATTACCAGTATGCAGTAAGCAATTAAGTATCTGTCAAGGAACAAAAAAACTTTAAAGGTTTTATCGGTTTGGGGCTGAATGTTCAGATCAGGACCGATAAGGAGGACGGCTTTCTTCCCACTTTGTATCTAAGTGAGTTAAACCTGCGTTATGCAGTGCTCTCATGTGACACAGGGCTGGAAGAGAATTTTCTTAAAGGGAACCTTTCACTCTGGCTGCTGGGGCAGAGCCCGCCAGACCACCCCGGTGAAACCCCATAAATTTACCCCTTCTACAAAGTCCCGCTCCTGGACCCTGTCCCGCCGCTAAGAAATCGCCGTCAGAAGCCCTGAGCGCACGTTATGAGTAGTCATTTTCTATGGATGTCTGACTCATCTCTGGTAATTAGCATAACACGCGCACAGGGCTTCTGACGGCGATTCCTCAGCGGCAGGACCAGGTCCAGGAGCGGGACTTTGTGGAAGGGGTAAGTATATGGGTCGGGTGGGCTCTGCCCCAGCAGCCAGGGTGAAAGGTCCTCTTTAAGGACAGACTTCTCTCTGCTTGTTCTCCTGATTGGCCACTGTCCAGTTAGGCTCCATCTAGTAGGAATAATGACTTACAGCTCTGTACTGTTTTTCTCCCCCATGGAGCTGATTAGTCCCTGGTTTAATTTCTGAACTTTGAACATGCAACAGTGCACAAACTTTCCCACTCTCCTCTTTGCATACAAACACATTAGAGATCAGCGAACCGGGCCGAAGTTCGGGCTCGTACCAACCCGAACCATCGGCATTTGACTCCTGCTGTTTTCTGGAAAACAGGGATACAGCCTATGACCTAGGCTATATTCCTGTTTTTCAGGCAAGACTCTGGCTGTCTCCATATTCCCCATGGAACGAGAAAACATCGGGATTCAAATGCCGCTAGTTGGTACGAATCCGAACCTTGGCTCGTTTTTCTCATCCCTAATACACTTCCTTACTGGAATGCCATAATGCAAAGACGGCTTGTTTAGTGTAGTTTCTGCTTTCGCTGACAGTAACATGAACTTCAAAATTATAGAGTTTATCCATAGAGATGAGGACTGGATCCCGCTTTTCCAGGCACTTGGGGTGGAGCGGTAAGGATTGGCACAAAGGCAGCCAATGTATAAGCCGACTGCTCAGCAAATGTAATGTAATATAAATTCGCTCATCTCTATCATAGAATTGTTGTCAGGTAGACCCTGGATTATATATTGCTGTAATTGTTGAATACCCCCTATCGTACATAAATTTTTTATGCTTTTGACAGTTGTGACCTCAATTTACCCTTTTGAGTTTCAAAGTTTTATGAAAACCTTATTGCCGATGGCAAATTGAAGTATCGGTGTCAGAAACCTGAAAACGATAATAAGTGCACAAACTGAAAACCTATTTCCATGCTGCTGTCTAAATAAAGTTACCTCAGAGCGAAAATAGTCTGCCTGTGCGGTTTATACAGATCTGCTTGTGCAAATATAAAAAAGTTTAGTCTGGACCTGTCCTTAGGTACAGTATATCAAGGCTGGATAAATAAAGCTGTAATAGGAAGCATACTCTAATGACAGCTCGCTCTTCCAGGAATGTCTTCAGGTGGGATCCTGTCCTCCAGGCTTGTCTACACATTGCTATCGAAGGCCTGTGAGGTCACAGGGCTAAGTCCATCTGTTTTTTATAGATAGCTGTAAAATCTAGTCCATAAATTGGAAAGTTCTAGATTGGGAAGTTAAGCCTAGACCTTCCACTAACCAAATGTCTTCACAGGTAGAAGACGATCTCTTTGAGAAAGGTGAAGCCAACTTTTGGGCGGAGAAGCTTGTGTATGTTCGGCTACTTTCTAAACATCTCAAGGACCTGATAGCCTCAACTCCTCTTTGTCTTCAACCCCATGACGCAAAGCTCTGCCACATTTCACAGAAAGCATATGGACGATTGGAGAAAGTACAGAGCACCCTACATGGTTTACCACTCGCTCCAGAGTTCCTGAAGACCAGCGAATACACCAGATTACTGATCCATAAAGAAAGGACTGAACATTGTCTTCAAGTGCTGGAACTTATTAATAAAAAGTAGACTTGATCATGAGATAGACAACCAGTGGCCTTCCAGACTGGAGTCCAGTACGGCCTAGATTTTTTATATTTGTTCTTTTAATATCTCGGCAACACAACTTATTTTACCCAATCGATGCAAATAAAACAGTTCGTTTTTCATTATCTGTCATTCTCAAAGTGTTTGATATTTCTATTGTGACCCCTTTACTGCTGCGGCGCTACACGTGTTACCACTTCAAAAAAAAAAAAAAAAAGACCTTAAAATCTACTTTAAATTTTTTCAATATTAAGGCTCTGTGCACACAGAGCAAAACTGGTGGAATTCTCTGCTGTGGAATCCCGCCAGCCTCCATGTCATAATGACAGTCGATAGGAGGCTCGCGCGCCTCCTCTCTGGATATGTTCATTCTTTAGCCCGGAGAGTGGAGGCGCGCGAGCCTCCCATAGACTGTCATTATGACACGGAGGCTGGCGGAATTCCGCCAGTTTTGCTCCATGTGCACAGAGCATAAAACCGCAAGAACCAATTCATTATACCCTTTAGCCAAAACCAAGGTCAAGATTTTTACATCAATTGTGCATGGCGCTGGTCTATTCCCGGTCAAGGGCCCAGCCTGAAGCATTGAAGTGTGAGGCCCCCAGTGTGACGTTCTGTGCTCCCCTCTGTGACGCGGCTTCATTGATTCTAATGGAGCTGGGTCATAAAAGGGAAGGGGTTTCCTCCCACTAGGGTCAAGCCGCCCCACCTCCAGTGCTTCAGGCTGTACCAGTGACTGGGAATAGACCAGCACTGTGCGGGTCAAAAAAACAGTCTACTGATGTAAAAATCTTAAATCGATATACCTGCTGGTGCATTCACTTTAAGGTCTTTCTATTTGCAGTGATAGGCTATGTTCACACTATGTAAGAGACCCGTCCGGGTCGTGTAACGGCTGGTCTCTAGCCGGATCATCTCGGCCGCATCAGAGCTTCCCATAGCACACAGTGAAGCAAGACATGTCAGTTGTTTGCGGCGCCGTATGGCATCCCGGCCGGAGCATATACGATGTGTATGGCATCCCGGCCGGAGCATATACGATGTGTATATGCTCCGGCTGGGATCCCATTGAAAGTAAGGCATTGTTCCACTGCGCCAAAAGTACGGCCGTTGTTGCCATCGGCAACAATGGCCGTACTTTTACGTAGTGTGAACATAGCCACAAACTTTGTAGAGACCCTGTATATGTGATATGCAGTTAATTGGAGCTACATGTGTTACCGACCACTGTGGAGGAGCCATGAGCCAGAACAAGAAATATGAGTTGCAACATAGTTTGTTCCTTGGAAGAAAAAAAAAGAAATGATCATAGTAGTGAAAAACAGGATGTCGAGAAGCAGATGCAAAAGATTTACCTTCCCATCTAATAGAATGATTGTACATTGTAGGAGGATATTTACGCAAACAGAACAAACTACAATTTGGAATTCAGCCTCTCTGTTCAGTTCCAGCAAACGCCTCGGCAGTCTTGGCCAGTCTCGCATTGACCGTCTTAACAGGGTCTCAAATTAGACTTAAGTCTACGCCAGAAATACTCTTTAATGGCCATACATCTCTCACTGTCTCAGCCCATATAATGTAAACGTGATGAAGACATACTTATTGGTGAGTTCGCCCTACTAGAGTTACACGAGGGAGGAAATAGTTTTGTATATTCTGCACTGCCAGGTGTCAGACACCTGTGGTCAATCTGATGTTCTAAAATATACCGGGGATGAGGGGGATGGGATGGGGTCTATCAAACAGTGAAGTGAAGGTTAACATACCAAGAAAGCGTAGTGTTTAGGAAAGAAGAGTAGACAATGTAAGTGAAGGCTCTCGTCTTATGTTTGGAAGACAGTTGCAAGGTCATCCTTCGAGGCTTAGTTATGTATCTCGTAGATCTTACTAGGAGCAGGTGGCACCCAATGGTTTTTGGTGTGTTTGGATAGAAGAAGGTGTTGAGTCTTCTGCTAATAACATTACGTATATTGGTATTATATGGAGTGTGTGCTATGAATAACTGTGGCAGCTGTGTTCTTCTATATTTACAATTGGTCTATTATGGCATGGTGCACTGTCTGGACAACCCAGCTACAGTGGCCAGAGAACATGGAAACTCGATCATTCCTAGGCTCGGAAATCTCAGATATAATTCTCACTGTGGACCGCCACCTATTAAAAATTAATGCTCTTTTTATGATATAGTACCTGATGGACACATGTCTGAAAAGGTACTAAAGTCACTGTTCACACTACTGTGTTTGTGCCATGAGGCATAATCAGGATTATTGCTGATCACCACAGGAGTATGTCATCCAGCTATGTGAGCGGCTTTACGCAGAACCAATAAATGTCCATCATCCTTTGACCACTATCGTCCAATGGTTCACCATGAAATTCCTGAACTTTACTCAGGTCACAGGCAGTCAGAAGGTTTTAGCTTTTTCAAATTCTCATCTGATGTCTGTTGCTTGTAAACTTTTACTTTCCACCTTTCGATTGAGGGTGTGATTGTTCTCATTGACAAAAATGACAAACGGATATGGGTAGTCTTAATAGGCTATGCGGCACTCCACTGAGGAGGCACTGCTCCTCCGAAGGATAAAAACTTGCTCTCTGGTGCCACCTATTGGAAGTAAAATCCCTTCAAATCAGTGTCTGACTCCTTTAAGAACCTACAAATGTAACTAAGGATTAATATCCAAGCCAAAAGGAGAGTTAACCATCTCTAGATTGTAGATGTTCTTGCACCTCCTCTAGCTAATAAAAATTTTCCTGGTTCATCTGTTTTTTCTTAAAGAGAGTACCAAATACTATACAGTGATGCCTTGGATTACCAGTATAATCCGTTCTGGGACGGCACTTGTAATCCAAATCCAGTCCTAAACCAAAGCAAATTTTCCCATAAGAAATCATAGAAATTCAGACAATTGGTTCCACACCCCAAAAATAATGATTTATTATTCTGAATAACATGTAAAACAGATGAAACAAACATTCAGAAACAGCAGAATATGTGATAATATAAGTTACTGTACAGTAATGGAGAGGATGTGAAACACAAGGGCTGACAGAGACTGCAGGGAGCAGGAAGGAATGAGCAGGACAGGTGTGGGCACATAATGCAGCGCTCTCTGTCCGGGGAGAGAGGGGTTACAGCTATGGAGAGATTACCCCCACAGTCCTGTCCCCTGATGTAAGCCCCAGCCTGAAGTGGATCTGCTATGATTTGGAAGGTGAGGGAGACTTCCTGGGTCAGAGTACAGTGCTGTAGACCCCGCTATGCAGACCATGCTCCTCCTCTACTCGCGCTCCCTCCCAGTACAGGAAGCTCTTAAACCAAATCAATGCTATTAAAGGGGTAGTGCGGCGGTAAAGAATTATTCACAAAATAACACACATTACAAAGTTATACAACTTTGTAATGTATGTTATGTCCCCTTCCCTGTGTACCCCCACCCCCGCACGTGTACCCGGAAGTGTGGTGCATTATACATTACCTGATCCGTGTCGCGCCCGTCCGCCATCTTGTGCCACAACGTCATCTTCGGACATCATCAGCCGCTCAGCTACGATTGGATGAGCACAGTTATGCTCAGCCAATCACGGCTGAGCAGCCGATGACGCAGCAGAGGGCGGCCGGCACTCAGGATGGTCGGAGGGATTCGGCCCGGCCGTCCGAAGATGACTTCACTGACTGAAGATCAGAGACGAGTCGGCCCGTGACAGGTATGTATAGCGCACCACACTTCCGGATACACAGGTGGGGGTGGTGAGACACGGGGAAGGGGGCCATTCACAGACATAACATACATTACAAGGCTGGGTTCACACTACATATATTTCAGTCAGTATTGTGGTCCTCATATTGCAACCAAAACCAGGAGTGGATTAAAAACACAGAAAGGCTCTGATCACACAATGGTGAAATTGAGTGGATGGCCGTCATATAACAGTAAATAACGGCCATTATTTCAATATAACAGCCGTTGTTTAAAATAAAAGCAAATATTTGCCATTAAATGGCGGCCATCCACTCAATTTCAACATTGTGTGAACAGATCCTTTCTGTGTTTTCAATCCACTCCTGGTTTTGGTTGCAATACTGACTGAAATATACGTAGTGTGAACCCAGCCCTAAGTTGTATAACTTTGTAATGTGTGTTATTCTGAGAATAGTTCTTTACCGCCGCACTACCCCTTTAAACCAAGTCACAATTTTAAAAAAACTGTGAGCTCTTAAACCAAAACGCTCTTAAACCAAGTTATTCTTAAACCAAGGTACCACTGTACTTCCAATAGATGGTGCTATGGAGTAAGCTCTCTTCTTTTTGGAGAGCTAATTTGCATATTTTCCCCAGTGGAGCATTGCACACTTCAAGGAGAAACATTGCCTCCTCAGTCCAACAAAGGCTTCTCTTAGCCAGTCATCACCTTGCTCTGTACTGATGACGGGCAAAAGCCCTGAAACAGCTGTCTAGAGATGGGTAACTATTCCTCCAGGAGAAGATTCTGGCTCAGCTTTTAATCCTCAGTAACATTTCAAGGCTCTTACAGGAGTCAAGAGTGGGAAACTACCAGAGAGCAAGCTCTTCGTTCTATGATGATACTGTTTGCTCTATAATCAGATTGTATTTGCTTGATGTTGAATCAGTAACATTTCTGGACTACTGGATCTGTAACACCACACAGCACGCTGTACTCTCTACCTGTAATACCACACAGCACGCTGTATTCTCTACCTGTAACACTACACAGCACACTGTACTCTCTACCTGTAATACCACACAGCACACTGTACTCTCTACCTGTAACACCACACAGCACACTGTATTCTCTACCTGTAACACCACACAGCACGCTGTATTCACTACCTGTAACACCACACAGCACACTGTATTCTCTACCTGTAACACCACACAGCACGCTGTATTCTCTACCTGTAACACCACACAGCACGCTGTATTCTCTTCCTGTAACACCACACAGCACGCTGTATTCTCTACCTGTAACACCACACAGCACACTGTATTCTCTACCTGTAACACCACACAGCACGCTGTATTCTCTACCTGTAACACCACACAGCACACTGTATTCTCTACCTGTACGACCACACAGCACGCTGTATTCTCTACCTGTAACACCACACAGCACTGTATTCTCTACCTGTAACACCACACAGCATGCTGTATTCTCTACCTGTAACACCACACAGCACTCTGTATTCTCTACCTGTAACACCACACAGCACGCTGTATTCTCTACCTGTAACACCACACAGCACACTGTATTCTCTACCTGTAACACCACCCAGCACGATGTATTCTCTACCTGTAACACCACACAGCACACTGTATTCTCTACCTGTAACACCACACAGCACACTGTATTCTCTACCTGTAACACCACACAGCACACTGTATTCTCTACCTGTAACACCACACAGCACGCTGTATTCTCTACCTGTAGCAACACACAGCACACTGTATTCTCTACCTGTAACACCACACAGCGCGCTGTATTTTCTACATGTAACACCACCCAGCATGCTGTATTCTCTACCTGTAACACCACACAGCACACTGTATTCTCTACCTGTAACACCACACGGCGCACTGTATTTTCTACCTGTAACACCACACAGCACACTGTATTCTCTACCTGTAACACCACACAGCACACTGTATTCTCTACCTGTAACACCACACAGCGCGCTGTATTTTCTACATGTAACACCACCCAGCATGCTGTATTCTCTACCTGTAACACCACACAGCACACTGTATTCTCTACCTGTAACACCACACGGCGCACTGTATTTTCTACCTGTAACACCACACAGCACACTGTATTCTCTACCTGTAACACCACACAGCACACTGTATTCTCTACCTGTAACACCACACAGCGCGCTGTATTTTCTACATGTAACACCACACAGCACGCTGTATTCTCTACCTGTAACACCACACAGCATGCTGTATTCTCTACCTGTAACACCACACAGCACACTGTATTGTCTACCTGTAACACCACACAGCGCACTGTATTTTCTACCTGTAACACCACACAGCACACTGTATTCTCTACCTGCAACACCACACAGCACGCTGTATTCTCTACCTGTAACACCACACAGCACACTGTATTCTCTACCTGTAACACCACACAGCACACTGTATTCTCTACCTGTAACACCACACAGCGCTGTATTCTCTACCTGTAACACCACACAGCACTCTGTATTCTCTACCTGTAACACCACACAGCACTCTGTATTCTCTACCTGTAACACCACACAGCACGCTGTATTCTCTACCTGTAACACCACACAGCATGCTGTATTCTCTACCTGTAACGCTGATATTGGAATAAAGTAAACAACTTTTTGATTTTTTTTTTCTTTTCATTTCCATGCACATATTATGATCAAGCATCTTTTATATTTGAAGTTGAGCCCCACAATAAGGCTCTAATCCTCTCTGCCGTTTAGCATCATATACTTGTGTTACTGCATCATTTTTGTGAATACGCTGCAGTACTGCAATGATACAGCCCTAATTTCCCTGCACACTCAGAGAAATCAGTGCAACACCTGCTTTGGCTGGTTAGAGATGGTGAATCACTCAGGGGATTGGGGGATGCAGCCAAGCCTCCTGGGACATTATGCATGCCCCGTCTGCATCATCAGCCTGATCTCAGCAAACACACACAATGTGAGACAGAGGCATGGAAGATTTGTCTCCTAAGGGGGAAGAGCAGTGGGAGCAGGAGACAATGTGGATTTGCACAGGGGCCATTTTTTTTTCACTTCCTGGATTTCTATTAGCTACCAGTGTGGCAGAACCGTACAGATGCAGTAATACATTGTATAGACACATATATTCAACTTTTAATAGAAAACAAGTTTTTCTTCTCCGGAGTTCCCCTTTAAATCAGCCTGTAGTCATTCGCTTACACAGTAGTTAGACTGTGATATACATGCAGATACCAGATAACTTTCCTCTTTTTTGTATTTGATATTTTCTTTTTCTCAAGGTCGTATCTGAAACGTTCTATGAGTCAAATCCGTCAGGTCCGCACTGTTCCATCTCATTCACCTATTGATACCGTTCTTCGCGGCATCATAGACAAAGATTACATGGCAAGAATAAGCAAACAGAATGTAAATGCCGCTACATCCCCCTCTTTATACTTCTCACATATTGCAGTGCGTGGGATGAAATCTCTCTCCAACTTTTTATTTCAACAAAGTAAAATATACAAAAAAAAAAAAAAAAAAAAGCCGCACAATGATGAGGTGGGAACCAGTCTGAGGATCAAATCCACATTCACCGACTGGAATGGGTTTTAAATGACTGGAATGAATCATGCATTTTATCCGCTGCGAGTCTACTTGACATTTTTCATACGTTGTTTTAATAAAAACCAAAGACTTTTGGAAGAGAGTTTAACTTTTTTTTTTTTTTTCACTTTTAACCATTGTTTACATGTCAGGAGCGCAGCTCTGAGGAAGCAGCATTAAAGCAGAACCAGAAAAAAAGAGTCAATGGAAAATTGTGAAATACATAACTAAGTGGGGGCAATGGACTGAGGGTGAAAATATGACGGTGAGTAACGTTACATCTTGCAGAGAACCTTTGATTTTAGTCTTTTTTTTTATCGTTTTATATTTTTACATCACTTTTTCAGAAATCAGTTTTAGATGGAACCATGGAAAATAAAAGAGAAAGTTGTTCTCTGCGGCAGCACAAAGTAATTGACAGGGCTATGATGTGAAACCGCTGTTCACCGAACAAAATGGGCTGTGCTTATAGTGTAAAGTATGGCCCCCGGTTGTACTTTACACTGTGGTCCATGGTAAATTGGAGTGCAGGCACACCCGAATGTGCCCACATTCCAATTAAAATCAAGTGATGTTCATCCAGCCCTGATACTGCAGTATCGGCCGTGTGAACATGTCAGCCAGCAGCCATTGTTCTCAGTGTGTGAACATGGCCTTAAGGGGTACTCTGGCCAAAAACATTTTTCTTTTAGATCAACTGGTTTCAGAAAGTTATATAGATTGGTAATTTATTTCTGTTTAAAAACCTCAAGTCTTCTAGTACTTATTAGCTGCTGTATGTCCTGCATGAAGTGGTGTATTCTTTCCAGTTTGGCACAGCGCTCTCTGCTGCCACCACTGTCCATGTCAGGAACTGTCCAGAGCAGCAGTAGCCAATCCCCATAGAAAACCTCTCCTGCTTTGGACAGTTCCTGCCATGGACAGAGGTGGCAGCAGAGAGCACTGTGTTCAACTGGAAAGAATACACCACTTCCTGCAGGACATACAGCAACTGATATGTATGGGAAAACTGGAGATTTGTAAATAGAAGTAATTTACAAATCTATATAACTTTCTGACACCAGCTGTATTGAAAGAAGTTTTTTTTGCCGGGGTACCACTTTAAAAGGGAATTTTAACTTCAGTAGAGCTTACCACAGTGGTGACCCACCTCAGCTTCATTAGTGGGGGTAGAATCCCTTTAAGGAGATTAGCTATGTCCTCTTAATTCTGCAATAGCTGACCACATGGGGGGAAGCATGCCCCTCTTAAGAGGAATTAGCTCTGCTGATACCCTTCCTGTGTGACTTCTGAATATACTAACCTATGTAGTGGTACAAGAATAGAGCAAGGACTGCTACACAGCTAAAGGGATTTGTCATTGCGGATTAAACACACTCAGAGAACCCCAATGAAAGTTGTGAACTTGCACACGGCGATAACAAATATGTGCACTCCCCCTCTACATTTATTATTTGCAATAGGGGGGGATGGGGATTTCGGGGGAGATTTTTTCAAACATGGTGTAAAGTGAAGCTGGCTCAGTTGCCCCTAGCAACCAATCAGATTCCACCTTTCATTTTCCAAAGATTCTGTGAGGAATAAAAGGAGGAATCTGATTGGTTGCTAGGGGCAACTGAGCCAGTTTCACTTTACACCATGTTTGATAAATCTCCCCCATAGTATGTGTCTATTTATTTATTTATTTTTATTTATTTTTTATTTATTTATTTATTTATTTTTTTTTGGGGGGGGGGGGTTACACTTGATTTTACTGTCCCACTAGGGGACTTCACTACCTGATTGTCTGATGACATAGAATAACACATGGCAGTGCTGATCTTCATTGCAGTGTATGATGTCTGTTTCAGGTCTTAGGGCAGAATCTGATCGGCTTCCGTAGCTATGAAACTGGAGGCCTTAGTGCAATCGCTTTGCAGTCCCAGTGGTGAACAGTAAGAGATTTCTCTGTTTATTCTGACTATAGATGCTGCAATCACACTGACTGCAGCATCTGAAGGGTTAACTAGAGGTATCCAAGTGCGGCTCAGCGAGTGTTACCCTACATCCATTTCCGGTAACTCATCACAAAAATGGACACACAGTGAAGATGGGTTCACACTGCGTTTTAACAGTCAATTTTTTTCCTCCTTTTTATGCAAAAAGAGTTAAAAGGCCGCTGGCTGATGAGTGGACTGCGGAGATAACTAAGCCATTCTCTTCATTATTACTGTGAATACGCTCATTTCTTGTAAGAGAACACCAGCGGATGAGTTCAGTATCCAGGTTAGGATCTCTGCAACACCCAATATACAGTACATAGAAGCCAAATTTCATCATGTGACCAGGCTTCATCTCGCATGTATTTCTTGTCATAAATCTGATAAAGCCTGGTAATAATGCTGATCACCTGATGAAGCCTGGTAATAATGCTGATCACCTGATGAAGCCTGGTAATAATGCTGATCACATGATGAAGCCTGGTAATGCCGATCACATAATGAAGCCTTGTAATACTAATCACCTGATGAAGCCTGGTAATGCCGATCACATGATGAAGCCTGGTAATGCCGATCACATGATGAAGCCTTGTAATACTAATCACCTGATGAAGCCTGGTAATGCCGATCGCATAATGAAGCCTTGTAATACTAATCACCTGATGAAGCCTGGTAATGCCGATCACATAATGAAGCCTTGTAATACTAATCACCTGATGAAGCCTGGTAATGCCGATCACATAATGAAGCCTTGTAATACTAATCACCTGATGAAGCCTGGTAATGCTGATCACCTGATGAAGCCTGGTAATGCCGATCATCTGATGAAGCCTGGTAATGCCGATCACATAATGAAGCCTGGTAATGCCGATCACACGATGAAGCCTGGTAATGCCGATCACATAATGAAGCCTGGTAATGCCGATCACATAATGAAGCCTGATAATGCCGATCACACGATGAAGCCTGGTAATAGCGATCACATAATGAAGCCTGGTAATGCTGATCACATGGCAAAGTCCAGTCAATTTAGACCAAACTGCAGAACCCACATAATCAAACAGTCTCTAATTATGTAAACACAGAAACCCAAATAAACTGCAACTATGTGAACACAGGCTTACCATTACTGTCATTGCTGTCCTGCTTACTTATTTCCTGTTTTTATATAACAGTACATTTGGCAGCACTGTACACATATACACATAAATCCAAGGGCCAGTCTTTTCTTAGAAGTTGCTATACTTGTGCCATGTCTACAAATACCACGGTGATGTGGCAATACCTACAGTCTTCAGCTGATCCTCACTCTTACTTCTTTTTTTTTTAACCAATTTCCTCTTTTGCCTTTTTATTACTGTATAAGCTTGAACATTATGTGTGAATAACGGAGATATAACTCTTGCAGCCTGGGGAGACATTTACAAGAACGCCTGACAACTCTTACCAAACAGTTTATGTTACTTTCTTAGTGTTCAGCAAAGGTTATGCTTTGTATAATGAAAAGTTATACAACTCTCCAATTTACTTGCTGTATCAGTCCCTGGCGGCCTTCAGTATCTTCACTAGCTATTATTCGGTTGAAATCTTCAACGTTTACTGCCAGTGGATAAAAAGGTGTCAGGGCTTACATGTCAAGATCTTATCGAGCTGAGTGTGCATGGGTCGGGGAATCGGTAGGAACAGCTGTGTGAGCTGCCATCTTCTTTCACAGGAAGTTGTCATCCTTGTTTGCCCTCGTACACTTCCAGGTCACTACTTATTAGCCTCCTAACTCACTTTTCAGTTTGCTCACATCCCGTCACCTATCAGAGACTGTCTGCTTAAAATTTCTTAAAGGGGTTTTCTATTTTATGGCCTATCCTCCAGCCCAGCCATCATTAGTTGTTTGCATCCAAAATAAATGCTGATTGGAGACAGTACATAGGAATGAATGAGAGCTAAGCAGCGGTAAACCAGGGCTGCCGCTACACAATGTACAGTTCCTCCTTTATTGTTCACACGTTGATCGCATGTGGCTGGATGTGTATCCCTGCACGGCATAGGAGGTCAAGGGGAGCTGGAATCTGTATATGTATTGTGGCGGCCCATAGGAGACTAATATAAGGTCACTGAAAAACCCTTTACCTAGACAGCAGGTTTGCATAAGATATTCAAGGTATTTAAAGGGGTTATCCAGTGCTACAAAAACATGGCCACTTTCTTCCAGACACAGCATGACTCTTGTCTCCAGTTCAGGTGCGGTTTGTAAATAAGCTCCATTCACTTCAATGGAAATGAGTTACAAAACCCCACCCAATCTGGAGACAACAGTAGGGGGAAAGTGGCCATGTTTTTGTAGCGCTGGATAACCCCTTTAAGCTACCTTTCCTAGCAGGGAGGAAGTAAATGTCTGCACTAATTGTGAAGAAAATATACATTACATTTTACATGTTACAGAAACATGGGTTTTTAAAGGCAAATCTAACCTGTTGATAACCCCCTATAGCGCCCGGGACACTGAGGAGAAGGGTATGTTTCTTATGAGGAGGATGTGACAATGAGGAGGATGGTTCAGAGCTTCAGAGGAGGATGTGACAATGAGGAGGATGGTTCAGAGCTTCAGAGGAGGATGTGACAATGAGGAGGATGGTTCAGAGCTTCAGAGGAGGCCACCAACAGGTCATGACTTGAGGAAATCCCATACAAAGAACACCTGTGAAATACTAATGAAATCCTTAAAACATGACCAGTTGTTGGGCAATGAGGACTGAAAATGAATTGGCCTAGATTATGTGCCTAGTGGGGCATTTATGAAGACCGTCGCACTAGTATGTACGCCAGTCTTAAATTAGGCCCAGCCTCTTATCGCCCCGCTGGATTCACTAAGAGGCGCACCCCTGACCTCCTGAGCAGGTGTAGATTTCTGCCATGATTTACACCACACATGGTAAATCAGGCGCAGGAGGAGGTCACTCCCCCTCCCCACCTTGCCACACACACCTGCCTGTCCATCAGGCGAGCAGGGGATACGGCTGGCGTACACCAGTGGTGCAGCCTCCATAAATGCCCACCTAGACTTCACATTCATTACCCCCCATCACAAGTCCTTTATTAGTTCTGCAGAGTACCGGATATTTATATTCTATTATTACACCATCTATTGCTGCGTTTACACAGAGCGATAATTCGCCCAATCGATCGTTTAACAATTTTGAAGCAACTATTTGGTTTTTATAACGATCGTTACGAAATTCTTAAGAAAAATCGTTATTGCGATCGTCTTTAAGATCCATCTTTCACATAGGGTGAATCTTTGAAAGACTGTTTACACGAAGCGATCCGCGAATACTTAGCGAACGACTATTTGAGAACATGTTAAAAAATGAACGATTTCTCTCCCGTCGCTTGATCGTTTGCTGTGTTTTTACACGGGACGATTTTCGCTCAAATGCGATCGTTATTGCGAAAATTCAAACGACAATCGTTCCGTGTAAAAACACAGCAAACGATCCAGCGATGAGCGAGAAATCGTTCATTTTGATCTTGAAATAGTCATCATTCGCTAAAAATTTGCAGATCGCTTAGTGTAAACAGCCTTTCAAAGATTCCCCCTATGTGAAAGATGGGCTTAAGTGATCTTAAAAACGATCACAATAACGATTTTTCAAAAGATTTTTGAACAATTTATTCGTCTAATGCTGGGTTTACACGGAACGATTATCGTTCGAATTTGCACAATAACGATCAAATTCGAACGATAATCGTACGTGTAAACGCAGCGAACGATCGAACGGCGAGCGAGAAATCGTTCATTTTGATCTTTTATCTTGTTTTTAAATCGTTGTTCGCAAAAAATTCGCCCATCAATCCGTGTAAGCAGTCGTCGCGCGAAAGTCCGTCCACCCGCCACTCGCAGCCCGGCCCCCCGCTCATCCGCAGCCCCCTTCGCTGGCTCGATCGCCACCCCCTCCGCCGCCGATCCAATCGCCCCCGCCGCGAGCATACCTTACCTGCTCCGCGTAGCAGATCTTCGAAATCCCCGGCTCCCCTCTTTAGTGCATTGATTGGTTGAAGAGGTGAGCCGGGAATTTCAAACGGCTCCTCTTCAGCCAATCAGTGCTCCTCTTCAGCTGATCGTTATAAAAACCAAATCGTTGCTTCACAATCGTTAAACGATCGATTGGGCGAGTTATCCTTCCGTGTAAACGCAGCATATATGTCTTTCCCACACATAGGCTATCTGCTGCTGCTGTGGACAGGGTTGCCCTCTCCCTGCTGCCCGGTGTGTAATCCCCCGGCAGCCATAAGCCTCTGAATCCCTTCATTACCTGCCGTCAGCCATAGTCTTGTGCTGCAGACACAGGCGCCTGGCTGCTGCCGCTGCTGCTGGGAGGCTGTCCTGAAGGCTACCTGTCACTGTGAATCATTGAAGAAGGTAGAAAACAAGGGTGGTTCACATTATGGAGCCCATTTATCTTTACAAACGTGTTTCTTGATCACAGCGCACGTTTTATTGGATTCCTGGTGTCACTGACATTCTTCTTAGAGGGTATTAGGAGGTAACGTCCCTGTGCAGGCGCTGAGGCCGGCGCTCTCCTATCTGAGCTGTTTATATATCAACATTATTATCTTTTTATGAAGACCAATATGTTCTGCATTGCTAAACAGAGTAATGTACTTACACCAGGGCTCCTCATATTCTAGGGCCCCGTGTACTATATCATACACAGGACCTGTATTACTGCATGACCCATACCAACCCCACATGCATCAAACATGGCCGTATGCTCCATAGCATTCCGCATTGTACTATGTGGTGACAGCGCATGACCCCATTCTAGTGACTATTGGGGGAGATTTTTCGAACCAACCAATCAACCTTTCATTTTCCAAAGAGTCTGTGAGGAATGAAAGGTGGAATCTGATTGGTTGCTAGGGGCAACTGAGCCAGTTTCACTCTACAGCATGTTTGATAAATCTCCCCCTTTGTGTCTATAGGGCTTGCTGTAAAGTATATCTGTAAATGCTGTTAAAACAGCTCAGGCAAGATGGCAGCCCTCATAATAATGTACAAAAAAATACAAAATCAAAAGAAAGTAACAGATTAGGGGGGAAAAAACATGATTTAGTATCTGGATGTAGGTGATAAATTCAAATTAGAGGGGTAGTTCACAAAAACAATTTCCAGATATTGCCAGATATTTGTAATGTACTTCTATTTTTAAAAAAATGTAAGTCTTCCAGTACTTATCAGCAGCTGTATGTCCTGCAGGAAGTGGTGTATTCTTTCCAGTCTGACACAGTGCTCTCTGCTGCCACCTCTGTTCATGTCAGGAACTGTCCACAGTAGTAGCAAATCCCTATAGAAAACCTTTCCTGTTCTCCAGACTAGAGAGGGATTAGTAAACCTAATTCATACACTCTGGCATCTGCAGCTTTTCAATTTATGTTGCTGCAGACACAGGCAGATGGCTGATAGAAAGAGAAAACAAATGACACCTGTCTCTAAGCTGATGGCTGTTTGCAAAGTTATAAAATCATGTTTTCCTTCTAAGCTCAATAGTCGTAGAGGAGGTGCTGAGCTGCAGAATGCAGGCTTCCTCCCTCCCCCACCTCCGCCTGGAAAACTGGGATACAGCCATAGCCATAGGCTGTATCCCAGTTTTGTAGGCAGTCCTCAAGCTGTATCCACCCAATCCACGGAGAGAGCAGACAGCGGGAATCAGAAGCCAATAGTTCAGGTTCATACGAACTCGAACCTCAGCCGGTTCACTCATCCCTAGAGAGAATACACCACTTCTTTCAGGACATACAGCAGCTGATAAGTAATGGAAGATTTAAAACTTTTTAATAGAAGTAAATTACAAATATCTGGCACTTGCTGGAATCAGTTTAAAAGATAACATTTTTGGGTGAACTACCCCTTTAACCAATCATTTCTTTCTAAGGATGTAAGTTACATAATGTAACTTCTACTATGTTTCTGAGCTCATAACCAAACCAAACATGGAGAGGTGGGGGAGGGAGGAAGCCTGCATGCTGCAGCTCAGCACCTCCTCTACGACTATTGAGCTTAGAAGGAAAACATGATTTTATAACTTTGCAAACAGCCATCAGCTTAGAGACAGCTATCTGCCTGTGTCTGCAGCAACACAAATTGATAAGCTGCAGATGCCAGAGTGTATGAATTAGGTTTGCTAAAACCTTATAAGTAGAGATGAGCGAACCTGGAGCATGCTCGAGTCGATCCGAACCCGAACATTCGGCATCTGATTAGCGGTGGCTGCTGAACTTGGATAAAGCCCTAAGGCTATGTGGAAAACATGGATATAGTCATTGGCTGTATCCATGTTTTCCAGACAACCTAAGGGCTTTATCCAAGTTCAGCAGCCACCGCTAATCAAATGCCGAATGTTCGGGTTCGGGTCGACTCGAGCATGCTCCAGGTTCGCTCATCTCTACTTATAACCTTTGCCGCGGCTGTAGTGCAGAATTTTTAGCCTTTAAAATCTGGAAGAAAAGTCTGAATCATATCTATTAGAGATGAGCAAACCTCAAGCACGCCCGGGTCTGTCCGAACCTGAGTGTGCAGCATGTGATTACCGGTGACTGAAGAAGTTAGATGCAACCCTAAGGCTGCCTGGAAACCATGGATACAGCCATAGGTCATGTTCACACAATGAATGTTTTGCATAAATTATAGCCATTGTTGCAATTTGCAACAACGGCCGTGATTTATACAAAACATACGTTCTATTTGAATTAATGGAATACCGGCCGCAGCGTACACACGTCAGTTCACACACACTCCAACCACACGCTCCATTGTGTACAGCGGTAAATGGGGATGCGGGCACACACCGGTGCGTCTGCATCTCAATTAATCAGAAATGAAGGTCATCCGGCCGGTACTGCAGTACCGGCAGAGATGATCTTCTATGACACTGGCTGGGTCACAGAACGGCCGGTGTCTTACGCCATGTGAACATGGCCATAGGCTGTATTCATATTTTCCAGGATTCCCTAGGGTTGCATCCAACTTTTTCAGCCACCGGTAATCAAATGCTGCACGCTCGGTTTTGGATTTGTCTCTTACATCTGTCCCATGTGAACATACCCTGGGGCCAGTATTAGATAAGTCCCACCTCAATGGTGGTTTTAATCTGAAAGCATCATAAGGCCGGCGTCACACTGTATTATAATCTCAGAAAAAACGCCTTCAGCCAGGTGTTAGCTGGAGGTAAATGGAAGTTTATGATCTGCCTTACATACATGCAGTTTTTTTTCTCCTTTCTGGCGTTATTGAGGCTCTGTGGCAGTTTTTCCAAAACACAGCATGCTGACGGTGTGGTGTGTGTGTTTTTTGTTGTTTTTTTTTGCCAAACTGTGTTGTATTTTTCTCGCCCATCAACTTAAATGGGATTTTTCTGGTACTCTCAAAACCACCATTGCTGTGCGCATGCCGTCATTGTTACCTTTTGTGATCACGCAGCTAGGTCGTATGATGGCAGAGAAAAAAAGTTCAGTACACGAAAACGCCATGGCCACAAAAAAGATCATTCACACAAAGTCAAAAGCACTACTTTTTTTTTTTTTTTTGGGGGGGGGGGGGGGCTGAAAAACCATCACACAAAAAGGATGTGTGTGGGCACCCTAAGGATCCACGGTCAGTTCACACAGACATAAATTTGCAACTGATAAACCAGGGGTAGGGAACCTTGGCTCTCCAGCTGTTGCAATACTACAACTCCCATCATACCTGGACAGCCAAAGCTTTAGCTTCATGCACGATGGGAGTTGTAGTTTTGCAACAGCTGGAGAGCCAAGGTTCCCTACCCCTGCGTTATACGTTATATGGCGGTATTATGAGAGCGGCCAGGAGATGGTTCTCTGGTTTCTCATTCCTGATGATGTGAATGAACTCTCTGCAGTCACCCAAAGTACCAGACTCTGGATGTTAGTGCTTATTCCTACAGACAGGAGCACATCCCAGCAGAGAACATCTGGGAAAGACGTTTTCTTCACTTTTTTAAGCTAAATAACGTAAACTCATACACATAGATTTCTGCAGAAAACTGTGCCTGTAAGAAGCCATGGCCATAGACTATAGTGGAGCTGCAGGTCCAGGTGGACATGGCGGCCGGTGAATGTTATCTGTTTGTTGTGGAATGAAGCAGAACATGTGGCCGTCCTCCCCTCTTCAAAAGTCAAGAAATGGGATATTGAGGGGGATTAAGCAGCGGGGGGGCTCCATATGTCAGAACAATCAAGTCACATTAAAGCTACAGTCCCCAGCGGTCATCGGTGCGTGCAGCGCGGATACAGGCGGAGAGCCCATCCTGGATACAGAATGGAGCAGCTGGAAACAAATAAGATCTTTCCGAGTTCTTACAGGAACATCTATGAGGACAGTGTATATATATATATATATATATATATATATATATATATATATATATATATTAATAGATAGATAGATAGATAGAATAGACAGTATATAGAAAAGCATCAGCCCCATATATATATATATATATATATATATATATATATATATATATATATATATATATATATAACTTAGCCCAGGTCTTTGCATGATGAAAAGTTTCAGAACTTTTTCATTGACTTTGTGCTTTCTCAGTTTCAGAATCTCTGCTAGCTGTGAATGTGAACAATGTTTCCTACATCCAGCGTCTGGAAATACTTGTCAAAGCTGAGGGTTTGTTACAGTGAGATCCAGTCAGGACAGTCCACTGTGAACCAATAGGCCCATAGAGATATAAAAGTATAATGGACAGGAGAGCGGCTGATGCACCTGAGCTCAGTATCCGCTCTTGGTTTTAGCCTCTGGATGTACCATATTTTCCGGCGTATAAGACGACTTTGTAACCCCGAAAAATCTTTTTAGAAGTCGGGTGCGTCTTATATGCCGTGTGTGGTCGCCCTATACAGTGGGGCAACCACTATAAAAAGAAAAAAAAACAGCTTACCTGTGACCCGTTCCGACAGTTCCGTGTCTTCTGTCCCGTTTCTGGCGCAGGCAGTGTGACGTACACTGCCTGCATGGAGATCCTCACAACTCTCTCTGGCAGCCGAGCTTCTCCATTGAGGCGCTCGGCTGCTTCGGGGATCTCCTGCACAGGCAGTGTACGTCACACTGCCTGCTCCAGAAACGGGACAGAAGACGCACAGCTGCCAGAACGGGTCACAGGTGAGGTAACTTTTTTTTTCTTTTAAATTATTTGGCTGCAGTTAACCCCTGCCTGAACACAGCAAGTCTCCGGTCAGGCAGGGGTTAACATTTTCCGGCGTATAAGGTGATCCCCTGACAATCTTCCTAAAAGTCAGGGGTCGTCTTATACACCCAGTCGCCTTATATGCTGGAAAATACGGTATATGTCCATTCACTGACAGCAAGCAGGGACCAGGAAAATGGTAAGAGACAAAACTTACAAATCTTAAAGGGAACCTGTCACCCCCCGTGCCGGGTCAGAGCCTGGCCAGCCCCCAGTGGAGACACTTACGCTGTGCACGAATTCCCACGCCTGGAGCCGCTCCCGCCACCGAGATATCACCGTCTAAAGCCCGGCGCGCGCATCAGAGATGAGTCCGACGCTCATAGAGAATGACGCCTTCTTTCATTCTCTATGAGCGTCGGACTCATCTCTGATGCACGCGCGCTTGGCTTCAGGCGGTGATATCTCGGTGGCGGGAGCGGCTTCAGGCGCAGGAATTCGTGCACGGCGTAAGTGTCTCCACCGGGGGGGTCGGCCGGGCTCTGCCCCGGCATGGGGGGTGACAGGTTCCCTTTAAAACAGGTACTCCGGAGGGAGAAAAAAAAACATACATAACGCATGCATGCAACCTTCACCTAAAACTGGAAATAGAAGAAAACAGCGCCCGGCGCACATAGTGTATTACCATAGCTTATTGTGTCCAATTAATTCAGATATTGTGTTGCTCACCTTTGCGCTTTGTCGCGCTACCCGACACCGCCTGAAGCTTTAGCTGAACCAACTTAACGCCCGCTGCCCATCCAGGGGTCCGTAAATTCGGTGAGAAGATCCAAGAAAGTTTCAATCATCTGAGGTACGATGCGTGGAGTCCCTGGAAGCTTGGCGCAGAGCGAATCAGCCACAGATAAAAGTCCGATAGATGATGGGAGTCGTGGTGTTAGATTGTTAGACACCTTTATTAATATGACCTAAAAACCATACGTTTGGAGGGTGGCCCTCTTCCTCAGATTATTATAAATGTTGGGCACGGGGCTGCAAGTTTAAAAGTTGTTTTTCAGGACACTAACTGCATCACCTGCCGAACAGACCCCAGGACAGATCTTAGATTATAAGCAGCTATCCGAAGGTACAAGAGGTTTGGGGGGTCAGATTGTGGGTACAGAGTCGCTTTAAACTAGGCTACAACCTATAATAATTCTGCATTATACTTTCACTATCTGCCGCCTTACCTCATAGAGTGTAAGCCCTCGTGGACAGGGTCCTCTATCCCTATGTACCAGTCTGCCCTTGACTTTCATGTTATGTGCTTTAACTTTGTAATTTTCTGTCCCTATCACTTGTATAGGGCTCCGGAACCAAGGGTGCTTTTAAAAAAAAAATATTAACAACAACCCTATTCTCATACATTAGCACGATCCCTGCAATCTTAGGCCACATAGTCCTTGCAGTGGTCAAAGTTGCCATGTACCCAATGCTTAAAGGGGTTGTCCAGCAAGAAAAAAAAAATTCTTTCAAATCAACAGGTGTCAGAAAGTTATATAGATTTGTAATTTACTTCTATTCAAAAATCTCAAGTCTTCCCATACATGTAAGCTGCTGTATAGGACATAGTATGTGAGGACTTGAGACAGGAAGTGTTGTTTTATTTACATTCAGACACAGCGCTCTCTGCTGCCACCTCTGTCCATGTCAGGAACTGTCCAGAGCAGAAGAGGGTTTCTATGGGGATTTGCTGCTGCTCTGGACAGCTCCTGACATGGACAGAGGAAGCAGCAGAGAGCACTGTGTCAGACTGGAAAGAATACACCATTTCAGGCAGAACATCCATCAGCTTATAAGTATGGGAAGACTGGAGATTTTTTACTAGTAAGTAAATTACAAATCTCTGGCACTAGTTCAGTTGATTTGAAAAACTAAAAAAAATTGCAAATCTGCAGGGCAGCGCACTGATTGGCTGACCGCCAGGAGACGCCGTGAGGCCCCGAAGCAAGCAGGAGCGTGGAGTGGTAATGTATGCTCTGGGGCTGCAGGGGTTAATGGCGGTAAGTTTAACATACTCGCAGCGGGATGACAATGCATGGGCAAGTTTCCGCAGCGGATTTCGCTGTGAATTCGCAGCAAGAAATCCACTGTGGATATGTTGTGTGTGAAGGCATCCCAAGCCAGGAATGGAAAGAGGAAAAGAGGAGAAATCTCAGTCTTTCCTTTATGACCTGTTCTCTGCTTATAGTCTGTTCCTGGCTTTGGCTTCAAATTTGTCAGATAAATCTGTCTGTGTAAACGCACCGTTGGTCTAGTAAAGTCAGATGCCCCTCTGCAGCTTTCTATAGTCTCATAGTGCAGGCTGCTGTGGATTTGTCTTGCTTCTACCGCTATTAGTGTACAGGACAGGTTTTCGGGGTCAGAATGTATATTAGAGTGTTTTCATTCACTGACAGCAAACAAAGACTTTAAAAACAGTAATTGAATCACAAATTATATGAGAAAGTTATATAATTCATAAGGGATTAGGAAAACAAACTTTCTTCTAACAAACAGCACTGCCCTTGCACTGTGTCGTGTGCGGTACTACAACTATTTTCTATTCACTTCAATAGAACTGAACTGCAATATCGCACACAACCTGTGAACAGGTGTGGCGCTATTTTCACAAGAAAGTTGCTATGTTTTACTGATCCTGGACAACCCCTTTAGCAGGGGTAGTTAAGCTAAAAAAAAAAAATTTCAAATCAACTGGTGCCACAAAGTGCCAAAGATTTGTAATTTACTTCTATTAAAAAATCTCCAGTCTTCGAGTACTTATCAGCTGCTGTATGTCCTGCAGGAAGTGCTGTATTCTTTCCAGTCTGACACAGTGCTCTCTGCTGCCACCTCTGTCCATGTCAGGAACTGTCCAGAGCAGAAGAGGGTTTATATGGGGATTTGCTGCTGCTCTGGAAAGTTCCTGACATGGACAGAGGTGGCAGCAGAGAGCACTGTGTCAGACTGAAAAGAAAACACCACTTTATGCAGGACATACAGCAGCTGATACGTACTGGAAGACTACAGATTTTTTTTATATATAAGTAAATTACAAATCTCTGGCACTAGTTCAGCTGATTTGAAAGACAAAAACATTTGCTGAACTACCTCTTTAATACTTAGTGAATTGTACTTATTATTTTAGGACAATTCCTCTAAGAGCGACATAAGATGGTCACCAGTCTGTCAGCATTGTATTTCCTGCAGTAACTTCACATATACAAGAGTCCCAGCTATATACATACTTACCATATAGGCTTCTTTCCAGGTGGCAACAACAGTGCCACACGCTGGTCAATGTGGGATACTACACCAACACACAGAAGGGAGAACTTTGCTCAAACTATAAAAACTATACGAACTTTCTAATGTTTATGTCAATATGGGAAATAACACCTTGTGTCGTGAAGCTGTCAGTGTCTATATGGGGTGCGGGGTGTAGATTAGTGGGTAATATGGGGAAACAACCTATATAACAACAATATATACACTATATAAGATTGCCAGTCTGACCTGCTGGGCTACTGGACTTTGATAGAAAATGACAGAAAATCTGTCTGTAATAGTAAAGTATGTTCACACAACAGCTAATATAAGATATATTCTTTGTTTATGCCATCATAGGTGTCCCACAGGTCTGCCTGGCGTCAGAATTGCTTTATCGGCAAACATGGCGCCACCCCTGTACTCAGGTTGGGTGCGGTATTACAACTCTGCTCCATTTCCTACAATGAAAGTGATCTGCAATACCGCACGCAACCTGAGGACAGAAGGGGGCGCTGTTTCTGGAAGAAAGCAGCTATGTTTTTCTTAATACTTGATAGCTCCTTTAAGGCTGGAGTCACACGGTGCAGTTTTTGAAGCCAAAACAAGAAGTGGGTTCAAAAAGAATAAAGAATAGTTATAGCTATATCCTGCATTATCACTGCACCCTAAGGGTGGGTTCACACTACGGAATTCTCGCGGACAATGTCCGCGGAATTCCGTCAGCTGTCCGCCCGCACATCTGGGCGCATTTCCGCCGGCCCCATAGACACCATTCTATGGGCCGGCGTATTCCGCTATACGCTGAAAGAGGTGTCATGTCACTTCTTTTAGCGGATCGCGGAATACGCCGGCCCATAGAATGGTGTCTATGGAGCCGGCAGAAAAGCGCGTGCCCATGCGGGCGGACAGCTGACGGAATTCCGCGGACATTGTCCGCGAGATTTCCGTAGTGTGAACCCGCCCTTATATTAGCAACAATTCCATTGGATGCGGTAATATGGGGATAGTCTACACTGGTGTCAAACTCGAGCTGTTTCAGAACTACAACTCCCATCATGCCTGGACAGCCAAAGCTTTAAGAGTGGAGACACCACATGGAGTGCCTAGACAGGTCCATAATACGCAAGCTGGCCATACACGAGAGAATAATGGTGGCCAAACCCGATGAACCGGATCTTACGTTCATCAGGTCTTCTCGAAGGGTCGGCCATGCTGGATTTCAACACACCAATCCTTTTGTTCTTGGGGAAATAAGCCATCACTAGAGGTGTCTGGCAGCGGCTTTCACGAATGCAGGTGTATACAGGTTTGGAAGAGACAGCTGTAAGTAATGTTTGCCTAACTTAAAGGACTAACAAAAAAAACACAGTTATTTGTATGCAAAAAAAGTGCCACCTTTGTCCTCAGGTCGTATGTGGTATTACAATTCAGCTCCATTCACTTCAATGGGCTGCAAAACCCCCAAACTGAACATGAGAATTGTTTCTGAAATAAAGCGCCCAAATTTTTCTAACCATTAAGGGTAGCTTCACACGTACCGTATCGCTGCGTGTTTGGTGCGATTTTTGTATGTGAGTTTTGATTTTCACATGAAAATCATGTGAAAATCAAAACTCGCATGTAAAAATTGCACCAAACACGCAGCGATAAAAACACAGCGTTAAATACACAGCGATACGGTACATGTGAAGCTACCCTAAAGGGGTTATCCAGCGCTACAAAAAAAAATGGCCGCTTTTTTCCAGAGACAGCACCACTTTTGTCTACAGTTTGGGTGCAGGGTTTGTTATTCAGTTCCATTGAAGTGAATGGAACTTAACAAACCACACCTGAAATGGAGACAAGAGCAGTGCTGTCTCTGCAAGAAAGTGGTCATGTTTTTGTAGCGCTGGATAACCCCTTTAACTACACAGACTCCTAATCCACAGTATATAACATATGCACTCCGTAACAGGCCTCTAACTACTCCAGCAGACCAGACAAGGTGATAAAAAAAAATGTGATCACTGGTAATAATATTGTATTATAACATCATTTTCTTTGCAAAACTGGGAGACAAAGTGACGACTATACATCTACAATGAACTGTGAGTATGGAGGAGTGCAGATTGTGCAGTCAGTGCTTAAAACTTCTGAACCGCCCCCTCTCTTGCTTTGTTCCATATGCACTTTTGCTTAGGGGAGGTAATGACTGTCCAGTGACCACCTCCATTATTCCAGCTGTATTGAATGTCATTTTAGCTAGAGGGAGTCTTATCTCAGCATGTGGCAGCCAGGCCCTGTTTTTTTGTTTTGCAGCATGCACTACCAGTTTTGGCCACTTGGTGGAGATGTGCCTCTGTGGTAAGCGCTCGCTGCAGCACTACTTGACGAGGTAACCCTGCTTTTGTGTAATGGAATCTTTTTGCAAAAAAAAAAAAAAAAAAGTATTAACCCCAAGGAAGAGCTCTGGGAATTAGGAAAGTTCTCGTTATTTTAATATTTTAACCAGAATTTACAGGATTTTTATTTAAAATTAAATTTGTATTGCGGGAAGTGCCTGCGCTCCGGTATAGGTTTCTACCCCAGGGGTTTTCAGGCCAGCTGTACTTGTGCATGCCATCAGAGCAGGACTATGAAGTCAGGATAAGTCCTGTGCTGGTGCTAGTCACTGGCAGCCATAAAGTCTCAGGGGTCTGGGCCCTATTGCACATTTGGGAGACTTAAAGGGGAAGTGCCTGTTTAGTGAGAGCCATTTGTCCAGGGCTTTGAAGACACAAGGACTGTGGTGAGGAGTGAAATCTGTCAGGGCTGAAAGGGTTGTTTGTTTTATGGGGAGATCTGCATTTGGGGCTGGAATTAAGGAATAGACAACTGTAAAGCGTTCAGACGCAGACAATGGAAGAAAAGTTTATTTTTTCCAGATTTTCTCATGAGTGTGACTGGAGAGGGGGCTGATTTTATGTCTAGATCTGCCTTAAATAACCCATGAATGGAATAAAGAGCGCCCCCTCTGGCGTACATACAGCGGTGTTCCCCCAACCTGTCTCTACAACTCCTATCAGTGCCTCCTGAATAATCCTAACTGTACTGACAGCATTGCTTCACAACCTGTGGCTCTCCAAAACTACAAGTCCCAGCATGCTGGGGGTTGTAGTTTTGCAATGCCTAGAGAGCTGCAGGTTGGGGAACACTGAGTATATCTTGCTCTGGAGGACTTGGCATGTCTATGTATTACAATGACAGGCCAGTGTCATACTTCATAGTGGGTGGTGCTGTAGGGAAACTGAACACTTGTTTCTAGATCTTTCCAGTGATCACGGCTCATCTAAGGAAATCTGTGCAATAATTGTAACTTTACAGCAGTAGAGCAAAACTACTACTCCCAGCATGCCCTGGCTGTCGGGGGTAGTGGTAGTAGGAAAACACCATAGAGCAGGGGTAGGGAATCTTGGCTCTCCAGCTGTTTCAAAACTACAACTCCCGTCATGTCTGGACAGCCAAAGCTTTAGCTTTGGCTGTCCAGGCATGATGGGAGTTGTAGTTTTGAAACAGCTGGAGAGCCAAGATCCCCTACCACAGAGTACATGTACAATAACAGGCCATTGGCTTTAATGATCGCAGTGTAATACCTAATCTGTCCAGTGGCGGTGCTGTAGGAAAAATCCACAGTTGTTTTTCAGATCCTTTCAGCGATCACAGGTGATCACAGCTAATAATAGGGGGCTCTTCCAAGAAGGATTAACCAGAGAGGCAAATCCACCCCCCCATAATTCCATAGGATGCAGTTAAGTATATGATACTTCTACTTTGCATAACTGTATATTGTGAAACAAAAAGCAGCTTAGGCAAACAAGGGGCGATAAGAGCCCACAATACGTTCAAGCTCTTATCTGCCGAGATATAGGTCGTACATACAGCGCGAGCTATCACATGGAAAGCAGACTTGGCGAACTTAAAAAAAAAAAAAGACTTTTGCAATAAAACTTGAGATAAATGTGCAAGGCAAAGTCTGTAAAACTTTAATCTACAGTGTGTAAATAGAAAAAAAAAAAAGTTTCTGCTGGCTGAGAACATTGCACCAGTTCACACAGACAACATAGGGCCTTGTGTTACTGAAGGAGTTAATGATCTGCTCCCTGAGTCCAGATAGCACAGACTAGGTTTATTTAGCCTGCAAACCAGCTGCACAAGCTCCAGGGAGGGAGAGATAGGAAGTTTTGGGGGGAGGGGATCTGGCTTGTCACTCATTAACCAGCCACTGCCGGGGTGGAGGATGGGACATGCTGAACTGGGTGCGGTGTTGGGGAGGGGAGAGAAAAGAAGCTTGCAAGTTTTTTTTTTTTTTTTGCAAACAGCTTTTTCCTCTTCTACCAGGACAGAAGTGCAGCGAAGCCTCGGGGAGAGAGCGCACGCTGGGTGCCAATGCAAGAATTCTAAGAAATTGGGGGGCACCTACCCCCTTAAAGGTGGTGTTATAAGAAGTTTGAGGGATGTGAAAAAATTAAAAAAAAAAAAAAAAAAAAACAACATAACTACAAATTCACTTCCTAATATTTTTAATTTTTTTAGTGCTGAGGAAGTGGGATGTGTAAGTGACACATAGAGCAGTGTTATCAGTGGGCGCCCGGCCTCTCCGGCACTGCATAGGGTTAATGCTCAGGCTCCTACTTCCTGCTACGTGGTCAGCCTGCACATGCTGTGTCCTCCACACATAGAGCTCTGTGCAGGCAGCCAGATGCACAGCTATAACCTATCCCTGCAGATGTTACTCTTTGGAGCAGTTGGCTGACGTTAACCTGTCGCTTGCTGGAACGGTCGTGCAGCCGGCTCTTGTAAAACTACAATTCCCATCGTGCCCGGACAGCCGAAGGCTGTCCGGGCACGATGGGAGTTGTAGTTTTGCAATGTTAAATTTTCTAACAGCACAATGGGAGTTGTAGTTTTCAATATTAAACTTCTGGCATAGTCTCACAGCACGATGGGAGTTGTAGTTTTGCAATGTTAAATTTTCTAACAGCACAATGGGAGTTGTAGTTTTCAATATTAAACTTCTGGCATAGTCTCACAGCACGATGGGAGTTGTAGTTTTGCAATGTTAAATTTCCAGCATGGTCTGACAGCACAATGGGAGTTGTAGTTTTGCAGCATAGTCTGACAGTAATAGCTATCCTTGTACCATTATGGTTTCTTGTAGTTGTCCCTGTTGTGAATGGGGGTTACCGAAATCCATGAGCCCCCAGTAAGAGGAAAGGAAGTCATTGCATTGGTGACTGCAGCAAATCTGAATATCCCCCAGTGTGCACAGCGCCATTGGCTGCATCTAATGCCCTATCCATACCCCAATACCTGACCCCTTTGCATTTAGCAAAGAATTGATCCCAGGATGATGAGAGTTATACTACCGATCAAACTCGCTGTAGATTTTTCATAGTTATATATAGATTTTAGTATTTTACTGGTACAGTTATCGATAGAGACCGACCATCCTCCCGTTATAGGTCGTCATTAAAATGGTTGGCTAATATCAGCTGGAAAATAGATGGCTCATAGATGAGATGAATAATTCAAGGGTGAAAATAATTTGGTTTGTTATACATGTAGTAGGAGTATTAGGGAGAATAGGAGTTGTAGTTTTGCTAAGCTTGCTGAGTCGTAGACACTGGTATATGAGAGAGGAATCAGTACAAGGAGCACAGAATAAATAAGATGTAATCTAGGAGACTCAGGGCATGATGGGAGTTGTAGTTGTAAGCGTTGGTGAATAGGAAACAGTGCAAGAAGTACATAATACATGATGTCAACCAGTTTCTGCCTAATATAAAAGCACTGGGACTATGATGGGAGTTGTAGTCTTGCAAGTGCTGGGTTGCCAGGTGTTAGGGATCGCTGCTATAAGCTATAGGACAGGATGTATAGAGTGTTCTAGATCAGGGTAGGGAACCTTGGCTCTCCAGCTGTTGCAGAACTACAACTCCCACCATGCCTGTCCAGGCACGATGGGAGTTGTAGTTTTGCAACAGCTGGAGAGCCAAGGTTCCCTACCCCTGCTCTAGTCTAGATGATTCTATGCAGCTTCTGCATAATCTAAGAACACTGTGACTATTAAGGCATGATGGGAGTTGTAGTCTATAGCTGGTTTTCCAGGGGTTAGGGATCTAAAGCAGGGATGGGGAACCTTCGGCCCTCCAGCTGTTGCTGCAAAACTACAATTCCCATCATGCCTGGGCAGCCGAAGCTTTAGCTTCAGCTGCCCAGGCATGATGGGAATTGTAGTTTTGCAACAGCTGGAGGGCTGAAGGTTCCCCACCCCTGTTCTAGACAGTCTTTGCATAACGTAGGATCCCTTGCACTAGAGTCATGGATGGAAACAATCAGGGGCGCTCAAGCAAATCTTCTCCAGTGTTTTCTCTAACGTGACTGCCCCCCCTCCCCGGAGAGGTCAAGTCCATAGTGCAAAAACAACAATGGCCGACTGAACTTTTTACTTGAACACCAGCACTAATGCAGCTGGTTAGTAAGTGCAATGCACACGTTTCCTATGGCGGATGAAGGGAAGCACACCTGCCTGCCCCGGCCTATCCCTGGCGGGATGCTGCGCCACCAATAGACCTGTGCCAGGGCTGCCAGCTACTTTGTGGTTAAAACAAGAATCAAGTAGCAGAGTTTTTTTTTCTTTCCCTATTGAGAAAAAGGCTTTAGGGCCTAGCTGCGACTTGTAGGTACGAGCCTTTGCCACCGCCCCTGACAGACTGTGCACGGCCCTCTCTTGTCTTGGTTTTATCACAATGCCGGCGCGCTCATTCGTTCCCAGGGAGTTGGCAGACATTCAAGGTCTTGTGATAGGACTAACTAGCCAACTACTTGTCCTTTGACACAGGAGCCCTAAGCCCAGCACACAACCCTATTTACCAGTGGTGGTGCTCGGCCCGCTTCTTTTTTATTTACCCCCCCCCCCCCCTCTGGACTTTGCAGTCTTGCACCTATTTGTTGCAGCGGCCGTTCTCCATAACTTTATCAGGGCTGAATGTAAAAGGCTCAGATTGCAGAAGGCAAAAGGGGAGAAGAAGAGAAGAAAAAAAAAAAGTTTCCAGCGACCATTTGTGAGGCAGACAGGGGAGGAGGGTGAAGGAAATAAACAAGGAAATGTGAGAGAGCGGAGAAGGGGAGGGGGCTGCTCGGGTTTCCCCTCATACTCCTTGATTCATTGAGACACCCTGCTGTCAGGGGCCCAGTACCCAGTGATCTATGAGAAGCACCCCACCAGTCCTGGATGGGCTCACATACTAAGCATATGCCGTGGCGTGGTACAAAGGCTGCATGCAGCTCCGTCAGGTGACAACGTTAAAAAACCTTTAAAATGCCTGTCCCATACCCTGCCCGTGTATAGATGCACACTTCTATGTACTGCACAGGTTGTAAACAAGTCGCCCTTTTATGCATTTTATATATATATTTTTTTTCTTTAGGAATTGTCTAGGATTTGATGCGAACCGTATACATTCTAGTTTTGCATCGGTTGACTGGGACTTGTAGTCCCCCCTCATAACATTGGAGGACTTGTAGTCCCCCCTCATAACATTGGAGGACTTGTAGTCCCCCCTCATAACATTGGAGGACTTGTAGTCCCCCCACATTGGAGGACTTGTAGTCCCCCCTCATAACATTGGAGGACTTGTAGTCCCCCCTCATAACATTGGAGGACTTGTAGTCCCCCCTCATAACATTGGAGGACTTGTAGTCCCCCCTCATAACATTGGAGGACTTGTAGTCCCCCCTCATAACATTGGAGGACTTGTAGTCCCCCCTCATAACATTAGAGGACTTGTAGTGCACGTTTGGAGGGACATGGCACGTTCTTTCGGGAATTGTGAACTTATTAAATCTATTTGTGCATGGGTTGGCTGAGACTTGTAGTCCCTGTGTGGAAGGACAAGGCACATGGAGCTGTGGTGTAGACTTCTAGGAAGCAAAATTCTTATATAATCTATAGGCAGAGACTTGTATTCCCCCTCATATAACATTGTGGGACTTGTAGTCCATGTTTGGAGGGAGCTGTGGTGATTTTTTATTTTTTTTCCCAAAGAATAGTTCAGGATTTATTGCGAACTCTAGTCTGAGACTTGTAGTCCCCTCAGGGCATTGTGGGACTTGTAGTCCTTGTGTGAAAGGACGAGGCACATGGAGTTGTGGTGTCTTTTAGGAATCATTCAGGATTTCATGTGAAAATCTATAGGCTGAGAACATTGTGGGACTTGTAGTGCATGTTTGGAGGGATGAGGCACGTGGATTAGTGCAGGATATAATGTGGCAGGCTGAGACTTGTAGTCCCCCTCCATTGTTGGAGGGAACCATGACAGGGCTCTGTGAGGACGTGTGCTGTGTCCCCAGCTCTGTGTGGAGGGCTGAGACTTGTAGTCCCCCCTCACAGACCACTTTATTGTTGGAGGGAGCCGTGACAGGGCTCTGTGAGGACGTGTGCTGTGTCCCCAACTCTGTGTGGAGGGCTGAGACTTGTAGTCCCACTCCATTGTGTGAGGCAGCCGTGACAGAGCTGTGAGGACGTGTGCTGTCCCCCCGGCTCAGTGACGACGTGCCGCTGCCCGAGCTGGGACTGTTCTCCCCGGGTGAAAGTCTACAAGCTTCTACCCGAGGAAATTGGCGGCGACCAATGGGAAGCGAGCAGGCTGACGTCACGCGGCCGGGAGGCGTTGCCCGGAGACCCCGGCTGGGTCAGCGTTCTATCCCTCCCACCGCGCGCCCTTACTAGCATTTATATAGTGGAGCCTGGACGCGGGCTGGGGAGTCAGCTCGTTGCACTTATTTCAACTCCAATCAACCCAAGTGAATTCGGACCTGGCAGCCCTTCCCCTCCCCCCTCGGAGCCTTAGTCGTGGCTATTCCAAACCCCCTTTAGTAACGCAGGATCTTCTCGGTCCTCTCGGACTCGCTACAAACTGGATCTCGAAATGTCTGCAACCCTTTTATCCGCCTTCTACGACATTGACTTGTTCTGTAAGGTGTGTATGGCCGGAGCCCTGGGTGCAGGGGGGGCAGGGGAGCGTGCATTGCTTGGATTGAGTGTGCAAACGTGGTACTGTGTGTGTGTGAGTGCACACTCACTTTGTGACTGAGCAGGGCTGGGGTGATCACGTGATTTGCAATTTGCACCAAGCCTATGTGATTTTTCAGCTTCAGCAGTTGCATGCATTCATGGTAGTGTCAGGGAAGTGTGCAAAGTGTTGGTGAGCATTGTGAGTGTGCATACTGTGTGCCTGCAAGATCCTGAGAAGTTTGTGTGTTCTCAGGCAAGTTCTGAGTGTAGTGTGCCAGATGGCTCGCACTCTAGTGCGATTTCCTTGCACTAATATACTGTTTGCAGCAGCAGCCGCTTGTGATCCTGTAGACTTGTGCATTTTCTTTTGTAAAGTTGTGTGACTACTGTGTAAGTGTTACTTTCAGGAACTAGTTTAGCTGGTATGGAGGCAGCGCTAGTGGTGTAAGGGAGTGGGCGAGTAAGAGCAGCAACTTGAACTGGTGAAGTCTGACAGTCCCTCTTGTTTCTCTCTCTCTTGTTTAGAACGAGAAAGTCCTGAACAATCTGAACTTGAGCAGCATGCTGGACAAGAAGGCGGTGGGCAGCCCTGTGACTTCGCCGAACTCCAGCCTGATCCCAGGCTTCCTCCGCAGACACTCGGCCAGCAACTTACAGTCCCTGGCCAACAACAATAATTCGTCCCCCAAGTTCTGCAACAACAACCTCAAGGAGTCGTCGGTCGTGAGCACCACCGCCCTGCTGAACAAAGAGAACAAGTTTCGGGACCGTTCATTCAGTGAGAATGGGGAGCGGAGCCAGCATCTCATGCACCTCCAGCAGCAGCAACAGCAGCAGAAGTCCGGGGCGCAAATCAACTCCACCCGCTACAAGACTGAGCTGTGCCGGCCCTTTGAGGAGAGTGGCACCTGCAAGTATGGAGAGAAGTGCCAGTTTGCCCACGGCTTCCATGAGCTGCGCAGCCTGACCCGGCACCCCAAGTACAAGACTGAGCTGTGCCGTACCTTCCACACCATTGGTTTCTGTCCTTATGGTCCCCGCTGCCACTTCATACACAATGCAGAAGAAAGGAGGCAAGCACCTGGTGGAGGGGGCTCTCCTACTGATTGCTTCAATGGCCAGCGCCCCAAGCTGCATCATAGCCTTAGCTTCTCTGGCTTCCCCAACCACAGCCTGGACTCCCCTCTGCTGGAGAGCCCGACCTCCCGCACCCCTCCGCCACAGCCCTCCAACTCCCTGTACTGTGAGGAGGCTGTGCCCTGTGCCAACAATGCCTTCACCTTCTCTGGCCAGGAGCTGAGCCTCATCACCCCACTGGCCATCCAGACCCACAACCTTTCCAGCTACAACAACCCCGCAGCCTACTGCCGTCAGCAGCCACCAGCCTCCTCCAACTCTCCCCCACCGAGCCTCAACTTCCAACCCTTGAGGCGTCTTTCCGAGTCTCCGGTGTTTGACGCCCCCCCAAGCCCACCCGACTCTCTCTCCGACCGGGAGAGCTACTTGAGCGGCTCCCTGAGCTCTGGCAGCCTGAGTGGATCCGATTCCCCCACCCTGGACTCGAACCGGCGCCTGCCAATCTTCAGCAGGCTGTCCATCTCCGATGACTGAGCCACCACCGCCCCCTGTCTGTAGGGGGAACTCTGGACTGGGGAGGCAAACGCTACCCCCCCAACCCCCCGGCTGGTATGAGTTATTTCTTTTTTCCTTTGTTTTATTGATGTGGGCTTCATAGCCACCTATCTAATAACAGAGGGCGGTGCTGTAAAGCCCACAGCTGCTGCAGAACCTCTTGTTTTAAAGAAAGAATTAAAGGGCAAGTGCTGCCCGGCTCTTGGTCACGTTGATTGTCACGTTTCTTAAAATGGCAGAGCGGTGTAAAGTCTCTGCTGCACTAGAGGTTATGTGGCAGCTGGGGGTCTTTGGGCTCCACAAACTGCCCTGGCGAATGGACTATAGAGGGGTTTATTGCCCACCCTGCCTTTAAGTACAGCGGAAGTGTCGGGCCGGTTTTGCCCCTCCGTATTTTGTCACGAAAGCTGCCAGTCTGTCCCCACACCTCCCTTCAGTATGTGCTATAGAGACTCAGGAGGGTGAAAGGAGGAGGAGGAGGATGACCCAACTCTACAACATTGTAATTACAGCAAGGACTAAACACTTGAACTATTCGAAGCTGGCACTCATGATGTTCCCTGTATTATTATTATTATTGTTATTATTATTATTATTGTTAATTTTTGTTTTTTTGCCTTTTGTGCCTCTGCCAATTTTTATTTAATGAAAAGCAGAGTCGGAAAAAAAAGACTTGTGGAAAAAAAAAATCCTGAAAGCTGAACAAAAAAAAGAGAAAAAAAAGAAAAGAAAACCTTACTCGCAAAAGGGCAAACTTAACAAATAGAACAAAACTATTTTTATAGAACTGTGGGGGTTAGCGGGTGGGATGTGTCTTTTTTTTTTTTTTTTTTTTTTTTTTTCCCAGGGGGGCGGGGGATAGTTTTATGCACCAGCAGGCATTCCATCTCTTGAAGCATTAGCACAGCAAACTTGGGGAAAAGGACACTTTTTACCTTTTTTTTTTTTTTTTCTATCCCAAGGGTTTAATAATAAAACACAACAGTCCAGTTGGAAAATTAAAAAAAAAATTTAAAAACTTAATAAGCTTTTTTAAGAATTCACCATCCTGCCGAGAATATGCCTTAACAACAAGCAACCCTCTAAGATGTCTATTTCTTTAGCTTAACATGTACTAAAAAAAAACAAAAAAAAACTTTTCATTCCAAAGTTTAACATCAGTTCCATTTCCATCGCTTAGTGGGCTGTTAGCTTAGAACAAGTTTTGTTCCTCTTATTTGGAAGCACTCAGTTAGTTTATAATTGTTGAATAACTGCTGATTTTTTTTTTTTGATTTTTTTTTTTTTATTATTATTATATTAGCTGTCTGAGTTGCTTGCCTGTCACTGCACACAACTCAATATGAAACTATTTAACTTATTTATTATCTTGTGAAAAATATACATGGAATAATTTGTTCATACTGTATTTATCGGGTATGATGAAAAGCAATAGATATATATTCTTTTATTACGTTTAAATTATGATTGCCATTATTAATCTGCAAAAAAATGTTGAGTGTATGTTCTTTTCACAGTAATATATGCCTTTTTTTTGTAACTTCACCTTGTTTTATTTTATTGTAAATGAGTAAAATCTTAATTTAAGAGATTGTATGTAATATTTATTTCATTAATTCCTTTTTTTTTTTTCCTTGTTTACGTTAATAAAAAAAAAAAAAAACGGAAAAAATTTCTAAAAAAAAAAAAAAAGATTTGAATGGTTTCTGTTAAAGAAATCTCAAGTGCTGTGGAAGAAGTTTGAGGAATTTTTGTATGGATTTTTTTTTCTGCTCCCCACTTTATTATTTTTACCCCCCCCCTTCCCCCCCATTTTCATATAATCTTGTTAGCCCGTCCAAAAGAGCTAAGAAAAAGCATTATAATTTGACTTGAGTGACTCACTCAGAATTTCCATTTTATTTTTTTTAATTAAATTTTTTTTTTTTTTTTTGGTTCCTCCTATTTTTCCATTTCCACCGCTATCACTGTGATGGTATGTAGCAATAATTTGGGTCCCAGTATTATATTTCACAGTGCCTTTTGAAGAGTTCACACTTGCCTTAAATGTTTCTCAACCAAAAAAGTATTGTGTAAAGGTGTGATGATGATGATGACGATGATGAATTGAATGTAGGGATGGGATTTTGTTTCTTACCACTCTTTAATTTAAAGTGAAAGGCCACATATATATATTTTTTTGCATCTGAAACTTCATGCAGTACATGCAAGTGTCTTAAATTTTTCTAAATCCTAAAGCCAAACGTTTTTACATTTGTTTGCCTAGATGGTAAATGGCAGAAACGTAGCTTTTATTTATTTGTTTTTTGTTTCCCCCTCCTTTTTTTTTTTTTTGTAATTTTTTTTCCCCCCTTCCCCTTCTCTCCCCATTTGTACATAGTAGGTACCGACTGAGCACTATGTACTTTTTTTTTTTTTCTTTATTTCTGAACTACTTTAACCAATATTTTTATTTTTTTTTGTTCCTGAATGTAACGAAAAGGATGAGTTGACTATAATTATATGTATATATAATTAGTCGGTTCACTAAGAATTGTGAGACTGTAAAATTTGTACTGTAAATGTTTTGTAGTTCTCCCAATAAATTTTTGGAAATAAAAAGAAAAAAAAAAGCACATACCATGAATGGCTTTTCTTTTTGTCTCTAAGGTGTTGGGGTTTGGGGGGTCTATTTGGCTACAGACTTAAGTTATGGAGTTGGGGGGGGGGTGGCTGCTCTTGCAAAACTTTTTTTTTTTTTTTTTTAAATATGGCTTTTGGCCAAAACAAATACTAAGTATTGTAGACTGTTCCAAAGTGCTAGTTCAGGAGGTATTTGCAGTATTCTTAAACCCTACTGCTTACACAATAGGCTGCTTATCACATGGTCGGGGCTGATCATTCACCATCTGAACTTCCTGCACTTTTTATATTAAAAGGGGAAAACCACACAAGTTCATGTTGCCCTTTCACTGTTATTGCTTTATCAAACAAGGTTTGCTGGCTTTTTACCTACATTACTCAATACAGGAAGACTATAGAAATCTATAGGCCAGTCTCTAGCAACTCGGTATACATAAGTTTTTAGATAGTTTAGCACTCATAAGCTACAGTACTGTTTAGATGAACAATTATTGCAAGGGTCAGGCCATGGGTATATGGCAGTATTATTAACTTAAAACTATAATGGGAAGATTTGCACCTTTTCTGTGTTGTGTTCTGACTCCTGGTTGTGGGGAAAAGTTCAACATGTGAATAAAAAAAATATATATATTGCATAATAAAATATATAGATAGATAGATAGATATAAAAATACATATACACACACACTTGGGTAAAAACAAAACTATTAAGTACAGCAAAACACTAGGGTTTCTGATTTTGCCTTCAGGTAGTGCAGAGTGTGGTCAGGGCTGCAATTTCCTGATCCCTTGATGCATGTAGCCATGTCGCCACAGGGGGCAGTGTTCCATTATATTTAACATAGCTCCTGTGTATCTGTGTTGGAAAAGTTTCTATGGTACACCGTTTTTACCAAGCACTTTTAAGTATAGTTAATAAAAAAAAAAAAAAAAAAAAAAAAGTTTATGCATTGAATTAATTCTGATCTATAGGTTTTTTTTGTGTAGATTCCTAGCATACGTCCAGTAAGGAGGACAGATATGTGAGATAAGAGCGGCAGTGTTTTTCTATACATACCAGACTTCCTGTATGTAAACACAAGGCCGCCGCAGTAAGCTTTCCTCTCTAAGCCGATAGCTGGGAACAATGGCCAGGGCTCAAGTATCCTGTTTTTCAGGCCTGGGGATTTTTTGGTATACATTTTAAGGTAGTGAAATGTTTAAGGTTTTCGTGGTAGATGGGTTATTCCTAGACTACCACATAGGAAGGAGCTGACTATTCTTTCAGTTTCATTTACTCGGATTTATTAGTGGGGATACTTTTTAGGAACAATCCCATACCAGGGGTAGGGAACCTTGGCTCTTCAGCTGTTGCAAAACTACAACCCCCATCATGCCTGGACAGCCAAAGCTGCTTTGGCTGTCCAGGCATGATGGGGGTTGTAGTTTTGCAACAGCTGAAGAGCCAAAGTTTCCTATCGCTGCTATAGCAGCCTATATTGCAGACTCTGGTAAACTGCATTATGTATAATGCAGTGTCTATGTACGACAAGAAATACATATATATGTATATATATATATAAATTAAAGTAAACTGTAGAATAAAGCCACAGCTGCATTCCCATTCAGTTACATTTCACATCTGGCTGCTGTGTTACTATACAGCAGCTGCAAAACCGATGTGAAACTGCGGCCTAAGGAAAGGCTTCAGGCAGCAGGATGTCACCCACGTGACCGAGGCCTAGAAAAAAGGCTGGATTTTTTTTATTGCAAAGTCTTCGATTTATGTCATGAAATACAAGGGTTTGAATGACTGAGGAAACCATAGTGATAAGGTGCTGTCAATGGTGAGGATAATAGAGTTGCCTTTTTACAGTACCAGCCCCACTCTTAGTCCTAAGGTTATGAATTTAAGGCCATTTTAGACCCTTTAGGACCCTGTAATATGGCACCCATAGCTGTACCTGATGACATGGAGGCCCATCAAGTGACGACAGGCGCCGTCTTCCAAGCTACACATGGCTCTACCATGTGCCCGAGGCCTTCCCTGCACAAATACTGATGGACCTTCCTAGTAATTTAGTTGTCAGATCTGGGAGGACTAACTACTGATGTTACCTGATGCTTCCATATTGTGTTCAAGCTGTCAAGAACACCTTAATTTCCGTGTGATTTATTGTTGAGTGGTCCTCAGACCAGTAATTTAAAACCTTGCCGCTCCTGAAAACAACAGGATTCCTTCCTTTTTTATTTTTTTTTTATCACTGGCTCCATACTACCCGTTGCTCATTCCCTTCAATTTAAAGTTACTTGGCAGCTCCTTTAAGTTTGACGATTTATGAGCTTATTCCAGTATAGGGATATGTTCACACATTAGATTTTAGGTTGTTTTTGTTGTTTTTTCTTACCTGTTAACAGCCTTGTTACTGGAAATGGACGTGTTTGTGCTCCAGTTCAGTGTCCCCCAACTCCAATCCACAAGGACCAACAACAGTCCCTGTTTTGAGGACTCCCTTAAAGGGGTTATCCAGCGTTAGAAAAAAACATGGCCACTTTCTTCCAGAGACAGCACTACTCTTGTCTCCAGTTCAGGTGTGGTTCGCAATTAAGCTCTTTTTACTTCAATGGAAATGAGTTGAAAAACTTGCACCCAAACTGGAGACAAGAGTGGTGCTTTCACTGGAAGAAAGTGGCCATGTTTTTCTAACTCTAGATAACCCCTTTAAGGCTCTATTACACAGAATGATTATCTGCCGAATTAGGCTGATATCACCCATGTAATAAAGACAGCGATCAGCCAAGGAGCATGCTATCATTTGCTCGCCAGCTGATCGTTGTCTTTCAACATGTTTAAAAGTCACCTTCCACCAGCTGTGATACTATATTATACACAGGACCTGTATTACTGCATGACCCATACCAACCCCGCATGCATCAAACATGGCCGTATGCTCCATAGCATTCCGCATTGTACTATGTGGTGACAGCGCATGGTGACCCCATTCTAGTGACTATTGTGTCTATGTTTATAGGGCTTGCTGTAAAGCATATCTCTAAATGCTGTTGAAACAGCTCAGGCAAGATGGCAGCTCTCATAATAATGTACAAATCGTAAGAAAGAAAGAGACTAGCAAAAAACATGATTCTGGATGTAGGTAATACATTCAAATGAAAGGGGTAGTTCTTTCAAATCAACTGACGCCAGAAAGTGAGATTTGTAATTTACTTCTATTAAAAAAAATCTCAAGTCTTCCAGTACTTAGTAGCTCCTGTATGTACTGTAGGAAGTGGTGTATTCTCTCCATTCTGGAGAGCAGGAGTTTTCTATGGGGATTTGCTACTGCTCTGGACAGTTCTTGACAGAGGTGGCACTGTGTCAGAATGGAGAGAATACAGCACTTCCTGTAGGATATACAGCAGCTGATAAGTACTGGAAGACTTGATTTTTTTTTTTTTTTTTTTTTTTATAGTAGTACATCACAAATCTCTGGCACTTTCTGGCACCAGTTGATTTGAAAGGAAAACATTTTTGGTGAACAATCCCTTTAATTGCAAACCACACCTGAGTTGGAGATAAGAGCAGTGCTGTCTCTGAAAGAAAGTGGCAATGTAGTGCTGGATAACCCCTTTAAATCTCTTTAATAGCTGGCACTAGAGACTTCAGGAGGAGAGCTCAGTTGTTCGTGCCCCTGCACTTTTTGTACAGCACCATGGAATAAGTTGCTGCTACAAAAAGATAATAACATTGGAGACACCTGGGGACTCTTTAAGACTGTAATTCAGAATGTAACCATCAAATGTCACCAATGGCCGTGAACCTCTCATGCCTTAAAGTACCGCGTATGTGATCTACCTTCTGTGCTTAAAATAGACAGGGGCCCACAATTAGCTTTTCACTCTTAGGTTTAGTCAGACTGAAAGAGGAAATAGAAGAGCTTGAGCTATATAAGAGGAATTAGTCGGTTTCCTATCAGTTTATATTAACATACCCTTTACTTAAATGGCCAGTTTCCTGCCTTATTGTTGTCTCTTCCTTTGGGACTATCCTGTATTACATGTCATACACACACGTGAGCTATAGCTAAAATAAAATCTGTAATATACATCCCAGGGGAGCATTTTTATACTCCGGCCCAGAGCAAACCTCTTTCTTCCTGTAAGGCAACTAGGTGCAGCAGGAACCCTTCCCCCATTCTAAGCTCCACCCCTTTATGAAGTCCTGTCGTTTCCACCCAGATGCATATGGTAATAACCTTACATCTGATTTGAAGGGGTTTTCTCGTACTTCTGGATAGGCCATCAATATCTGAGACACAGCAGCTGAGACTGCGTACACTGCGACCCAGAGAAAGACAGCGCCATACAATCTGTAGTGTCTATGCTGGGTTACTGCACCTCAGCTTCTTTTATCGTCAGTGGGAGCTGAGCTGCAGTAACCCAGTGTGGCCACTATATAATGAATGGCGCTGTTAATACTGATCAGGTGTCCTGAGAATTGGCCATCAATAAATCAAAAACAAAATGTACCTAAAAAGATAGATGACCCATTGATGGCTTATAAAAACCCATCTGCTTATTACTCTGAAGGTCCTGGACTCTTTTTGATGCAAAGTTTTTAGATCTTTGAAAGGGGCTTTCCAGGCAAAAGTTATGATGACCTATCCTTAGTATAAGTTATCAGTATCAGATTGGTACCTGGCACAGCAGGAAGCAGACAGCGCCATACATGTAGTGTAGTGGCCATGATAGGTTACTGCAGCTCAGTTCCTATCCACTTCAAAGCGAAATGACTCCTCTTTTTTTGTATATTCGGACTGTTGGAACCCCACCAATCTGATATCGATGACCTAGCTTGAGGATCAGTCTTTAATAACTTTTGCCTGAAAACATCCTTTAAATATTTCTGACCAGCCCACACCATTGCCGGTGTGTGAACATGTAACACTACTGATACACTGATTTTAGCGATAAAATTATTTTCCTTAAAGGGGCATTTTCTTTCTTTCAAATCAACTGGTTTCAGAAAGTTATATTGATTTGTAATTTACTTCTATTTAAAGATCTCAAGTTTTCCCATACTTATCAGCTGCTGTATGTCCTACAGAAAGTGGTGTATTCTCTCCAGCAGGACATAGTGCTCTTTGCTGCCACTTCTGTCCATGTCAGGAACTGTCCAGAGCAGTAGCAGATTCCCATAAAAAAACCTCTCCTTCAGTGGACATTTCCTGACATGGACAGAGGTGGCAGCAGAGAGCATTGTATTAGACTGGAAAGAATACACCACTTCCTGTAGCGCATACAGCACTTGATAAGTATGGGAAAACTTGAGATTTTTTAAATAGAAGTAAATCACAAATCTGTATAACTTTCTGAAACCAGTTGATTTGAAAGAAAAATATTTTACAACTGAGAACCCCTTTAAACAACCCCATAAAAAAAATAAAAAAAATAAAATATATATATATATATATATATATATATATATATATATCGGACCTATGCAGCTGTCCACATTCAGGGTTTGTATGGCATAGCTTTAAATTAGCATTTATATAGCTCTATTTAATATTTCTTTAATGGGCTACCTCATAGTGTAAATCTGCTTCCTATTAGTTGATGCACTTCAGGGTGTATTGGCGTTTGCAGCAGCATGTTGTTGTTTTTTTGTGTTTTTTTGTGCTTCTTCTTACAGGAAGGGGTTGCTTTACAAAATGTAGCCAGAGGGCAAGGTAAATCTTAGCTAATAGCTGAGACCAACTGATTAAGATACAGACAGTAATGAAACAATGATGCCTGAGCCCTGAAACAAAAGAGGCCGTGGCGTATGTTGTGGCCGGCGCACAATCGGTTAAGTGTTGGAAGTTGAAGCCTCGGGCCTAGTTAATTACATAGGGCTGCTGGAATGTTAGATTTTCAGATGGGGTCTTGGTATGAGCAGAACTGTGCTGGGTGTCAGAGTTTGTCTGGCAGCTGTCCAGGTTGTGTAGGCGTGGAAGGAGTTAAGCTGCAGTCATGCCAGACACTCTGCACAGTCCTCCATACTGTCTTCTTCATGAGTCACGCTGCTTCTCAGTGTATTGGAATCAGTCGCCTTTTAATTAAGGAAAATTAGATAATGCTGTATGGAGCCCATAGTGGAGTTGTGTGCGTAGAATGGTATAATTCACATTGGTCTGTCCCACAGTGGAGATTACAGTCAAATGTGCCGAAAAATACAGGCCAAGGATACTTTGCATAGGTAGATGATTTGCATGTGTTTTGTTGCTTTACAGCGAGAAGCTGGGTGCTTGGAGGAAGCTCATATACTAAGTAAAGATAGATGGATAAATCTATCATCTATCTATCTATCTATCAATCCATCCATCTATTTATCTATCTATCTATCTCCTATCTATCTATCTATCTATCTATCTATCTATCTATCTATCTATCTATCTATCTATCTATCTATCTCCTATCTATTATCTATCTATCTATCTATCTATCCATCTTCTATCTATCTATCTATCTATCTATCTCCTATCTATCTATCTATCTATCTATCTATCTATCTATCTATCTATCTATCTATCTATCTATCTATCTATCTATCCATCCATCCATCCATCCCATCAATATTAAGTTAAAGGTACGCTTCCAAAACAACAGAGGTATACCCAGCAGTTCTCAGGGAGATAAGCCACCACTACAGATGTCTGGCAGCAGCTTCCTACTAGAGATGAAAGCAACTTGAAGATCCGATCGTTTGACATTTGATTACCAGTGGCTGAAGAAGTTGGATGCTGCCCTAGAGAGTGCAGGAAAATATGGATATACCCATAGGCCTAATGCTGTATCCATGCTTTCCAGACATCTACCGGTAATCAAATGGCAAACAATCGGGCGCTGAAGTTGCGCTCATGTCTAATGCTTACCATTCAGGCCGTGCAGGCAGACACTATAACATCATCCTGCCTGCTGTGTCCAGTGAGAGAAGTGGGAGAGCTTCATAGGGACAGGACTATGGGAGTACTATTATTTTTATTTACATGGCACAAATTCTTAGATGGTCATTATACTGTGTGGAGCACACAAGAGGCATACTGCTTTATGTGGGGGTACTATAGGGGCATACTGCTTTATGTGGGGGTACTATAGGGGCATACTGCTGTGTGTGTGGGTACTTTAGGGGCATACTGCTGTGTGTGTGGGTACTATAGGGTTATACTATTGTGTGGGGGTACTATAGGGGCATACTGCTGTGTGGGGAGGGTACTATAGGGGCATACTGCTGTGTGTGGGGGTACTATAGGGACATACTGCTCTGTGTGGGGGTACTATAGGGGCATACTGCTGTGTGTGGGGGGTACTGCTGTGTGTGGGGGGTACTATAGGGGCATACTGCTGTGTGTGGGGGTACTATAGGGGCATACTGCTGTGTGTGGGGGTACTATAGGAATAGGGGCATACTGCTGTTTGTGGGGGGTACTATAGGGGCATACTGCTGTGTGTGGGGGGTACTATAGGGGCATACTGCTGTGTGTGGGGGTACTATAGTGGCATACTGCTGTGTGTGGGGCCCTATAGGGGCATACTATTGTGTGGGTACTATAGGGGCATACTGCTGTGTGTGGGGGTACTATAGGGGCATACTGCTGTATGTGGGGCCCTATAGGGGCATACTATTGTGTGGGTACTATAGGGGCATACTGCTGTGTGTGGGGGTACTATAGGAATAGGGGCATACTGCTGTTTGTGGGGGGTACTATAGGGGCATACTGCTGTGTGTGGGGGGTACTATAGGGGCATACTGCTGTGTGTGGGGGTACTATAGTGGCATACTGCTGTGTGTGGGGGTACTATAGTGGCATACTGCTGTGTGTGGGGGTACTATAGGGGCATACTGCTGTGTGTGGGGGTACTATAGGGGCATACTGCTGTATGTGGGGCCCTATAGGGGCATACTATTGTGTGGGTACTATAGTGGCATACTGCTGTGTGTGGGGGTACTATAGGGGCATACTGCTGTGTGTGGGGGTACTATAGGGGCATACTGCTGTGTGTGGGGGTACTATAGGGGCATACTGCTGTGTGTGGGGGTACTATAGGGGCATACTGCTGTTTGTGGGGTATACTATAGGGGCATACTGCTGTTTGTGGGGGGTACTATAGGGGCATACTGCTGTTTGTGGGGTATACTATAGGGGCATACTGCTGTGTGTGGGGGTACTATAGTGGATACTGGTATTTTGTTCTGTTCAATTTGTGCCTTAAATACCAGATACAATATGCCATGTAACAGCTTCAAATGATGTCATCCTATCTACATCTGTCAATCAGATGACATCACTTGTGTACGTGACCATGGAGTCTCAGTCTCCTAACATAACCTTGTGGTCACAGACAATCATTCATTCACATAGGGGCCTGAGAGAGAACAGGGCAGGGGGGCCTATAAGGCCAGCAGCAGGTATGGAAGATTCCAGTCTAGGTTAGAGGAACACGTGCGTGAACTAGGAGATGGAATTCTGGTCAGTAAAACATGCAGGCGGTAAGGAGGGATTCTTTCAGATCAACTGATACCAGAAGGTACCAAAGATGTGTAATTTACTTCTATTAAAAAAAAAATCCTGTCTTCCAGTACTTATCAGCTGCTGTATGTCCTGTAGGAAGTTTTGTATGATTTCCAGTCTGACACAGTGCTCTCTGCTGCCACTCAGGAACTGTCCAGAGTAATATCAAATCCCCAAAGAAAATCTCTCCAGCTCTCCAGACCTACAGCAGCTGATAAGTACTGGAAGACTGGAGATTTTTTGATAGAAGTAAATTACAAATCTCTGGCACTTTCTGGCACCAGTTAATTTGAAAGAAAAAACTTTTTTTGGTGAACTACCCCTTTAAGTCTCCTCCTAAACCACTGTAGAATGCTATGGCAGGTGAGGCAATGAGATTAGGTTATGTATAGTCCAGTAATTCTGAGGTTTTGTACTGTTTTGACTCTTGTTGATTCCCCTAGAATAATTTTCTCTTTCCTTTTTCAATTATAGAATCTGCTAGACTTTAAAATAGACATAAAATGTAAATTAAAAGCCCAAACCATAAACTACAGGCTTGTGAATACTCGGCAGGCACATCTGTGGTGCGGTGACTCAAACAAGAGCTTCGGTTTGTGGGGAAGTCCCAGTTTCAAAAGTTAGTTTCTTTCTTACTATGATTCCCACATTCAGGAGTAACAGCATGATAGTACCACATTATATATTGTACCCGGCCTTAGTCACACTATTATTGCACCCTACCCGTTATAAAGTATATAGCACATTTGTTTGATTTGTCAGGTTTGAGCATTGGTCCTGAGCTTGGATTGGAAAGTGCTTTCTCCTTTATAGTGAGGACGTGGACGTGAACATGCCATGGGCCTAGGAACTGCCCAGCCTTCCCCATCCAACACCACCTAACAGGGTTTTCCAATCTGGATATTTATTGTACAACTAGAGCACAGCTACAGAAACAGCACTACTCTGCTCCTTAGTTTGGGTGTGGGGTTTTGCAGCTCAGTTCCATTCAAGTTAATGGAGCTGAATTGTCTTACTTCACACAACCTGAGGACAGGGGTGGCGCTGTTTTTGCAAGGAAGTAGCTGTGTTTTCTTTCTAATCCAGGTAAACACCTTTAAAAGCTTTTGGTTGTGATATGCTTTATTTAACATTTTTAAGGAATCAGTATGGGGAACCTAACTTATCCCAGGTTCCAACCTTGTGTCGGGGATGTCAGCCCTCCAACCTGCCTTTGTGTCTTTGTGGATTGTGTCCTATGGGGGAGATTTATCAAACATGGTGTAAAGTGAAACTGGCTCAGTTGCCCCTAGCAACCAATCAGATTTCACCTTTCATTTTCCAAAGAGTCTGTGGAAAATGAAAGGTGGAATCTGATTGGTTGCTAGGGGCAACTGAGCCAGTTTCACTTTACACCATGTTTGATAAATCTCCCCTATATGAGCCTATAACTCATCATGGTCCCACACTGTACCACGCTTATAGTGTAGTGTCACCATCTGGTTTTATCAGCTGAGACAAAGCCTAGAGGCCCTTAAAATCTGGCTGTGGTCTCCACCCCTGCCTCCTATCAACCAAGCCTATAGATCCTTTAAGCTATTACTCGAGGATGTTTGGGTTCGCTGATTGGCACTTGTTGGCGGCCATGGATAACCCTTAAAGTCCGGCAACAATTTTTATTAAAGTATTGTAGCCCCCCCAAAAGTTATACAAATCACCAATACACAGTTATTACGGGAAATGCTTATAAAGAGCTTTTTCCCTGCACTTACTACTGCATCAAGGTTTCACTTCCTGGATAACATGGTGATATCACTTCCTGGATAACACGGTGATGTAACTTCCTGGATAACATGGTGATGTCACTTCCTGGATAAGACGGTGATGTCACTTCCTGGATAACATGGTGATGTCACTTCCTGGATAACATGGTGATGTCACGATCTGACTCCTAGAGCTGTGCGGGCTGTGGCTGCTGGAGAGGATGATGGCAGGGGGGCACAGAAAGTGAGGCCTTCATACAGTAGTTAGTGCAGGGGAAAAAAGCACTTTGGGAAAGATTTATCAAACATGTTGTAAAGTGAAACTGGCCCAGTTGCCCCTAGCAACCAATCAGATTCCACCTCTCATTTTCCAAAGAGTCTGTGAGGAATGAAAGGTGGAATCTGATTGGTTGCTAGCGGCAACTGAGCCAGTTTCACTATACACCATGTTTGATAAATCTCCCCCATTATGTGTATGGGTAAATGGGTAAGTGTATATTGGTGATTTGTATAACTTTTGGGGGGCAATACAATACTTAAAGGGGTTGTCCGGCGAAAAAAAATTATTCACAGAATAACACACATTACAAAGTTATACAACTTTGTAATGTATGTTATGTCTGTGAATGGCCCCCTTCCCCGTGTTTCCCCCCACCCACGCTAGACCCGGAAGTGTGGTGCATTATACTCACCGCATGTCGTGTCGTCCACGGTCTCCGATCGTCAGCAGTGACGTCTTCTTCGGGAGCTTGGCGGATCTTCCCGAGTGCCGGCCACCCTCTGCAGCGTCATCCGAAGCTCAGCCGCGATTGGCTGAGCATAACTGTGCTCAGCCAATCGCGGCTGAGCGGCTGATGACGCGGCCACGTCATCAGCTGCTCAGCCGCGATTGGCTGAGCACAGTTATGCTCAGCCAATCGCGGCTGAGCTTCGGATGACGCTGCAGAGGGCGGCCGGCACTCGGGAAGATCCGCTGGGCTCCCGAAGAAGACGTCACTGCTGACGATCGGAGACCGTGGTCGGCACGCGACAGGTAATGTATAGCGCACCACACTTCCGGGTACACGGGTGGGGGTGGTGGGACACGGGGAAGGGGGCCATTCACAGACATAACATACATTACAAAGTTGTATAACTTTGTAATGTGTGTTATTCTGTGGATAATTTTTTTTCGCCGGACAACCCCTTTAAAAAAAATGTCACTGGACTTCTCCTTTAAGGCCTGTCTTTAGATCTCTTCTCAGTATGGACAGAGGGGTAATCTCAGTTCTCCTTCCTCCCATACTAAATAGGCCTTATATATCAGGTCACTCTCCAGGCCTGCAAGGTAATCAAATCTACGAGTCCCCCAAAGCAAGGGATCCTCCATAGCTCCTAGATAGGAGCAGACTACAGCCTTCCCCTGTAAACCACCTTTGGGAACCACTGCCCCAGACACCTTTAAAAAGCCAATGCCACATCAATCCAACATATTGGCATCGTTGGGCCTCCATGAGGTTGCTTGCAGCTACGTACAGTGCATACTCCATGGAGATGTTGAGCATGCCCACCCTGCACACCTTCTGGTGGTCAGCTGTGAGATTCTGTATTCATTGCTGCTCACTCATTTGCTAGGCCAACGTCTCTCAGCCCCAGGCCTGTGAATGTACGGGGAGCTCTGCTATATACAGTACTATGTGCATTGACACTACTAAGTGACTGTATTATATATTATCTCACCCGGCATGGCAAACGTCAAGTGAGCAGTGCCGTATACAGAGTCTTTTCTCCCATATGCACATTGGGTGGCATGCTACACGGATAGCATAGCATACAACAGAAACAGTAGCACATCACCCATCACGTTGTCAGCCCGATCTATCTGTATACAGTCACATAGACATAGGTGCAAAAGCAGAATAAATATATGAGTAAAAGTTTACATTTAAAGCGACAGGCAACCATTTACAACGGATGCCATTCCTGCACGGCAGAATACACCGCTCGCTTGTATTATTTAACCCGACTCTCACAGACTTTTTTTTGCCCATGTAGAATGGCAGAAGTTTCCATTGTGAGGGGCTCTTCTGTTTGCCGACACATGAAACAAGGGACAGGAATAGAAGCAGTGAATAGGTTAAGGGGTTTGAAGCGGGATTAAGTCCGGGAGGGCAGCAGAACCGGTGGATCCTTCAGACATGCACTTGAACATGGCAAGGGATAAAATCTTTAAATTGAAAAACATAAAAGCTTATACGCCATGGGTGGGCTATTTAATCCACTAAGTAGCTTGCCACATTCAGCATATGCTCCACAGGCTGCTCCAATGGAGGATGATATATCTCTCATCCTACTCCCGATAAACAATGAATGTACAAATGTTGTTTCATCTTCATTCATTTCCATAGCAATAGCTAATGAACGGGGACGGAGATTTCATCATCCATACATGTATGTTTGGGTAATTGAATCTTGCTTTTGCCGTAAATTCTGAGGCCGACTAATGCAAGCTCCGCATATCTGCAATATGGCACAGAGCAGAATATTCATCGGGGGTAGACGTCTCCTGGTAACTAATTGAATTGGTCACTAATGCAAAGACCATTAACCTTCTCCACACCGGAGAACCAAGTCACCTGTGTTTGTTTTAAGATGGCTGGACTCTAATCCTGCCGGGGATGAGCAAAAGGGTCGGAGTCCAGTTTGACCACTTTCGTACTGAGGGTTGAGTGTTCATTGTTCATGATGATTGGTGAAATGTGTCCAGGACTGTGCGTCACCACCGTGGAGTAAAGATGTCCTCCTTCATCTTTGTGTGCTCTCAAAACAGACTGATAAGGTAATTGGTTTTCTTTGTGTCAATATAGCTAAACATACATGGGGGGGAGGTCTATAGTGTGCGGAGCTTTTCTTTGACCCACCCATAGTGCTGTTGTCACCACATTGGACATGGATCTGTAAGTCTTCACCAACAAGTAACTCCAAAAAGAATGAGGCAAGGGGGGTAGACACAAGCCGGAGTTCCTCGTACTGTGCTGTTAGTTGTGAATATGGATGGATAAGGCAGTTACTCAATTTAGCTGGTCATGCAAGAACTAGGTAACAAGTCCATGCAGGTCGCCTTAAAATCATAAAATTCAGTAGCTGGCAGGGGGGAAAATGATTACAAGTACTAACTTACCTCTCCCCGTGCCAGTAGTGAGTGGCAGGACCGGCCGCAGGACCCCCGCCGGGCTCCTGGATCTCTGAAGCTAACACGTCACAACCCGGCTGATGGACTGACCACTTAGCCAGTCAGTGACTAAGGGCGCTATTCCACCGGACGATTATCGTTCAGATTATCGTTAAATCGTCCGAATCCAAACGATAATCGTTCGGTTAAAATGCAGTTAACGATTAACGACCAAACGAGAAATCGTTGATCACTTTATAAGACCTGGACCTATTTTTATCATTGCTCGTTCGCAAAACGTTCGCATTGAATAAGACGTCGTTCGGTTGTTCGCAGTAGATACGAACGCAATTGCGAAGAAATAGCAAAGAAAAAACGACCGCAAATACAATCATAAGTAACGATTATCGTTCCATGGAAATGAGTGAACGTTTTCAGGTCTTTCGCAATAGCGATCGCTTGAGATCGTTAATCGTTAACGATTATGCGAACGATAATCGTCCGGTGGAATAGGGCCCTTAGGCAGGACGCCACTCCAGTCACTGATTGGCTGAGTGGCCAGTCCATCAGCCGGGACAGGCCTTTTCCCCTCAGTCATAAGAATTCTGGGAAAAGTGTCTTCCAGCGAGGGTCCCGAGGCCCGTCCTGTCGATCACTGTGGGCACGGGGAGAGGTAAGTTGGTACTTGTAATCAATTCCCCCTCCTGCCGGCTGACAGATTTTGTAATCTTCCAGACTTCTCCTTTACTGAATTGAGTGGCAGCTACCTTCCCCTTGTCTTCGGTGTAATGGTCCTTTTACATGGAGCGATAATTCGCACAATCGATCGTTTAACAATTTCAACCTAACGATTTTCCTTTTTTATGCCGATCAGCGTGTAGATGGAGAGGTAAATCCGTTATTACGTTTGTTTTACAATTGCTAAAGGCCATCTCACACACTAGGATGAATCTGCGAAAGACTGTTTAGACAAAGCGATCTGCAAATTATCAGCGAACGACCAACAATGATTTGAAAACATGTTGAAAGACCAAAATGAATGATTTCTCGCTCGTTGCTCGATCGTTCACTGTGTTTACACAATCCGATTATTGCTGAAATGCAATCGTTATCGCGGAAATTTGTACAATAATCACTCCGTGTGAAAGGACCATAACTTTGTGGATACTGATCTCCTCAAATGGCCAATATGCGGCAATAAGCCAATGGTGTATTCTTTCCAGTCTGGAGAGCAGGAGAGATTTTCTATGGGGATTTTGCTGCTGCTCTGGACAGTTCCTGACATGGACAGAGGTGGCAGCAGAGAGCACTGTTCCATATTGGAAAGAATACATCACTTCCTGCAGGACATATAGCAGCTGAGAAGTACTGAAAGACTTGAGATTTTTAAATAGAAGTAAATTACAAATCTCTGGCACTTGCTGGGACCAGTTGATTTGAAAGAAAACTTTTTTTGTGTGAACAACCCCTTCAACACTGAAATGTGTAGCATTATTAGGACACTGCATACAGAATTATATATTACCGTATACTGAAAGAATGCCAATAACAAAATTCTATATTGGAAATTTTTTGTATTTGCATTTTCCATGAAAGGTGAACATCCACTTTAAAGTGAGTGCATGGAAGAAGAAGCAGATTAGTAGGTACACGGAGGATTGTGTTCTATCAGTGACACTGACTCCAGATCAGTAAGATGACACCTCGGTGTGCTGAGTGACATTGTTGTTGTTTGACCTGTTATGGGAACCTGTATATCCAGAGCCAGGCACAGCGAGCTGAGGAACCATTGTCTTGGCTTTCTATTAATATTACCTGAAGGTGATGGAGCGGCACATTAGACAGAGCTTGTTTGTTTCATTTGCACAGATTTAGGAACCTTTCTTGGTAGTTGATCCTAATGAATACAACCTTGTAAAAACTAGTGGTTGTGAAACTGTTACATTACTCAGGATAAAAGGAAGGGAAATCGCATGCAAAACTCCCCTATTTGCATCTCTTTGCAACACTGGAGTTACATTGGCCAAGCTGTTCAGCGACTTTCCCATGGTAAGGACTGACTGAGCTCTAATATTAAATGCAATAATACAGTAGCTGTGGTTTGAGTGATATAAACTAAAGGCAGTTAAAGGGGATTTTCCATTACCTAATTTTATACTACAGTGGAGTACAAACCTCCAAAACTTTTGTTGGGGTTCTTCTCACCTCTGACATTGTGTACAATGGTCAGAACCTCAACATCAACTTGATCACCTCTATCATAAAGCTGATTCACACGTTCCATGTTCACTCCATGAAGCACGGACGTGGAATCCCTGTCCTGGAGTGTTTCCCCACCCGACATGATATATCCCGGCTTGATATTGATACATCATGCTAGGCAGGGAAACACTCCAGGACAGGGATTCCACATCTGTATCGTCCGTGCTTCACGGAGCAAGCACAGATTGTGTGAATGCAGTCCAAGGGTACTATTACACGAAACGATAATCGGCTGAGGCGGCCCAATTCGGCCGATTATTGCTCCATGTAATAAATACAACGATCAGGTGATGACAACGATCATCAGCTGATCGTTGATATAGGTTCTGACCTATTTTCGTCGGGCGCGGACCGCGCACCTCTATGTGTAATAGCGGTGCACGGCCGGCGACTGACGATATACATTACCTATCCACGTTCCAGGGCTGCTCCTGCGGTCTTCTTTCCGGGTCCCGCTCGCTCTAGCTTCAGAACGGGCTGTCAGCTGACAGGCTGCCCGGCCAATCACAGGCCGCGGTGGCCCTGGCCTGTGATTGGCTAAGCGGCCTGTCAGCTGACAGGCCCCTCTGAAGCTAGAACGCGCGGGACCCAGGGAGAAGGGGAACGCAGAAGCAGCCCTGGAGCGTGGATAGGTAATGAATGTAGTTTAAACAAGGGCTGCAAGGACATCGTTACCGATGTCCTTGCAGCCCTTGTTAAACGATTATCGGGCCATGTAATAGGCCCAGTAAACGAGCGACGATCTAGCAGATCGCTGCTCGTTTACAGGTATCATCGGCCCCCCATCGGCCCGTGTAATACCACCCTAAGGGCGCTATTCCACGGGCCGATTATCGTTCGAATTATCGTTACATCGTTTGGATCTAAACGATAATCGTTCGGTTGAATAGCAGTTAACGATTGAACAACAAACGAGAAATCGTTGATCACTTAATAAGACCTCGACCAACTTTTTATCGTGGCTCGTTCGCAAATCGTTTGCATTGAATAAGACGTCGTTCGGTCATTCACAGTAGCAACGAACGCAATAGCGACGACAAGACGACCGCAAGAACGATCATAAGTAACGATTATCGTTCCATGTAAATGGTTGAACAATTTCAGGCCGTTCGCAATAGCGGTTGTTTGAAATTGTTTATCGTTAACGATTATGCGAATAATAATCTTCCTGTGGAATAGGGCCCTGTGAACATAAGGCTTTAATAACTTGAGGCTGAACATTTCTTCAGCCAACAATTATCTCTACCATGCTCCATATACACATAAACATTCTGCATGGATGAACGTCCACATGTTCTCTATGGGAACATCGTCTATCGGGTTCTACCAAGAGTCGGGATCTACCATGCACTTTGTACAGTTGACCAAACCCACTGGCAGGAGTTGGCTTTGAGATAAGGTGTACGATCTCCCTTTGTTGTAAAAGTCTTATAGGAAAGGTCCCAAATTCCTGTATCCAGTCCATTTGGTATACATTAAGTAATGCAAAGTATTTGCAATGTTTCAGAAGTTTTGATGGAAAGGGGGAAGCTGCTGTATAACCAACTAAGGGTGTGTTCACATTACCTTCAGAGGTTTCCTTACATTGGATGGTAAAAAATGTGCAGGGCTATTTGTCCCATCAAAAGCACATATTCCCCATTTTTTTCTCATCCGTTTTATGCACGAAACAGATGAAAAAAAGGATGCATTTGTGTGCATCCATTTTTTAGTTAACTTCCATTATAAGAAAAATGCATCAAAAAGGGGTAAAAAAAAAAAGCACATTTTTGAGTACGCTAAAAAAAGGATGCGTTTTAATCCATTTTTGATCCGTTTTTTTTTTTTTTTTTAAATGGAAGTCAATTGAAAAACAGATGCACACAAATGCTTTCATTTTTATATTCATTTGTTTTTTCATAAAACAGATGAAAAAAGTTTGCAAAAACATAGTGTGAACCTAGCCTAAATGAAGCTAAATGCTTTGTTAGCTCGGTACTTGGCTTATCAGCCGGCTGCCTTTGAACTCCGTGCCGATCCGCTTTGAGTGTTGGGAAAAGCTGGATCCAGTTCTGGAAAAATGGGAGAAGTTTCCCAGGACTGTATCCAGCTTTTCCAGACACTCGGAGTGGAGCGGCTTGGAGTTCAAAAGCAGATAAGAAAGCGGATAAGCCGACTACTGAGCTAACAAAGCGTTTCACTACATTTAGGCTAGGTTCACACTATGTTCATACTGTAAACTTGATCATCTCTACTTCTAACATAAAGGATCCGTCCAAAGGGGGTCAACCTCCATGTAAACAATGTTGGCTCTGGACGTTCTTATTACTTAGTTATCTGAGCCATGAAACCTTGATGATACGTCAATGCATAGAGCTTGATTGGGAATTTTGGGGCCGCCCATGTGTGGTACTGTAATATGAAACAAAGCTTCAAAACAAGTCATGTTTTTCTCTTAACTGTAACAAGTATTGGTATCTACAGAATTATGCTTTGGAAAATCTCAAAAGATCTTAGATATGGTGGTGACTCAAGGTTTGTTGCTGTCTCGGGTGACGCTATAAAGTGACACTTGGTTCAAAAAGGTGACACACGACAGCTAATCGTGACTGAAACCTGTCTTACTGATTGACTAAATGATGCCATGGAATGAGCAGCCGTTTCAGAATACTTTACCGAAATGTTGTTGAGCATCTATCGAAACCGGTACTACCATTATGTCATGTCATCTTACTGTAAGGGTTAAATTCCCCATCCCAAAAGCTTTAGCTATATTCATGTGTAAAAAATACTTCTAGAGTACGTTTAGTCCATCAAAAGACCTGGCCCGGGTACCTTTCTGTTGGTATGTCGATGTATACCACAAACATTGTAGCCTTAAGGCCCCTGTAAATGGGCCAATTGGTTTCAGATAACCAGTGTCGATCTCAGTAATATGCTCAGTCCTCAGCCGATCGCTCGCACTTCTACATGGGACAATTATCGGGAACAAGTGATTCCAGAAATGTGAGGTCCTAGTTGACAGCTAATCCTCATGGTACTCCCATAAACATGTGCACTCAGCTCAGCCATGAGTATTTGTTCTCAATGGGGAAGAGGAGACACCTCTGTCCCTGGCCTACTTCCTGTTAAGATCAAACATGTTGAAGTCCACCATGCTCCATCATTTTTGTCTCTGAGATCTGCCATTGGTAGAACGTCATGGAACCTCCATACTTAGATGGTTGACTGGACCCACCAAAATCTACAGATTCAACCAACATAAATCTAATATGGATGCCTTTATTGGCCTGCCTCCTTCACATCAGGAAAATATCCACCTCCCCTCTATATAAATAAGTACTTTCTTTGAATATAGAAGGAGAATTTTTTTTTCATACAAAGGATAGAGCAGTATGAATCCGGCATTAGAAGTGAGCACGAGTTCTATCTGCTCGACGCGACTGGGTCGTTCACATTGTCTTATGACTCTCATTGGGTTTTTCCGACCTAAAGACAATTAGGAAATGTGGATATAGTTAGATCAGCTTATTAAAAGTTAAATACTGAGTAAAGCTAGCATCTAAAATGAATCAGCCTTCAAGGCTGGGGATGAATAATTTATCCCTTCATAAATGAATTGGTAACATTATAATAATGATGTCTTCCCCTGCATCATATCTGACCTGATGAAGACATCTGTTCATCTTCAAAACACGTCCTCTCTGTAAAGTTTAATATGTAGGTATATGTCCATTTGACGTTTGTATTCTTTTAAGGGCAGTACTGGACTGGTTCGTTCTTCTGCCGCCTTGGAATTTCTCCTGGATGATTTTCTATTATTATTCAGATTTTAGAACAGCTTCATTATTTTGATATTTGAAGGAAAATAAAACCACGATGATAGTTGACATCTCAAATATCCAAGAAAAAGGAGGGAAGCTTTCTGCCTAAGTATCCTAAACTCTCTTTTCTGAACCTCCTTCTCCATTATGGTTGACATCTCTAGTGATCTTCTGATTGGGCGCTAGAGCTGTCAATCATTGGTTAAAATAGGTGAGCTCTGTACACTTATCAAGAAGAACATTTGCCCCGCACCTTCCCCTTATCAGGACAGATTAAAGGGGTGCTGTCATTGAAAAAACTATTTTAACTTGCTAAAAGTTTTGATTGTTAGGGGTATCACTGCTGAGACCCCCACCGATCAGGAGAATGAGCCAGAAGAAGAGCACAGTAGAGCATTTCACTCATTGGCTCCAAGCTTTTTCCATCCAGGTGGCTCCATTATAAGTCTATGGGGGCCTCTGAACGAAGTTTCTTCCTGCTCAATCTCCTGATCGATAGAGGTCTCAACAATGGCATCCCATTGATTTAGTGATCTGAATTGGTGGCAGTCAGTTTAGGTCATGAGATCCATACTCAGGCCGGGACTTGTGGCCATAATACCAATGCAAAAATGAATCTGTACAATGTTTTTGTGAAACCACCTGTGGCTTCATCTTAAAAAATCGGTGTTGCAATAAGACTGTAGGTAGGCTATGCTGGATTGCAGTCGGTCTCCCAGCAGCTGATCTCCATTGTTGTATAATCGTCTATATTTGCCTTCCATGCACTTCCTTGTGCTCGCACATCTCTATGATTGTTCCTACGTATACATTTCCCACACACACTTTTCTTAATTACTGTAAAATGTTCCAGTGAATTGGTTGTGTGTTTTTTTACAGCAGGTATAGGTTACATATCTCTATTCATGCCCTAATCCCACTCATTGTACAACCCACAGTGGAAAGCACATATCATTCATTCATATACACACTGGTTTTTTTTTCTTTTTTCTTCTGTTAAAAATTAATTTATCTTTAGGTTCCTGGATATATGTGAATTCGGCAGAAAACTAGCGGCAACTGTGCTGCACCCATGTTATGGGCATCTGACAGGACCAGACTGACAATGTTCAAGACAAGGCAGATTCCCCATAGGCCGCCCATATTGTCATCTGACAACTCAGTCCCTGTGGCCTGGACAATGAATTCAGCAGCCACTTTTAGTAGCCTACCACACCTGTCAAAATCAGTAAAGGAGTTGTCTAGACTAAATTTATTGAAGACCAGGATAGCTCATCAATATCAGATCAGGATGAGTGGACGCTGAGCTGCAGTAACCGGGCATGGCCACTACACAATGTAAGGAGCTGTCTGTATCCAACTCTGTTCTCTCTGTACACTGCAGTTCAGGCAGATAGCTTTTCGATGGGGATGCTGGGTGTCTTTTTTCACATGAGGGAGGGCGAAAGCGGGCGCAGCATAGCAGCAGCCCGTACATGAAGGGGTGGGCAGCAAGGGGTTAACTGGAGCAGGGCAGATGCATGTGGTGAACACGGGACAGTTAGCTGGGGACTGGGGAAGCCAGGATGGGCCAATGAGGGGTTCGGCTGAGGCATAGGGGGTGTGTTTGGAGGGGCCAGATATATAGGAAGGGGGGAGGGGTTTACTCACTTGCTCCGTGCCTGGACAGGGAAGCGCCTGCCCTACTTGTGTTGGCCGGTGGGTGGTTAGCAATACGTCTTTACAATGCGTCGGGGCAGCTGGCGGAGGGGTAGTCGTGGATGGCACCGTTTGAGGAGGTTTAGTGAAAGATGGCAACCCCCTCTCCTTGATATCACAAGGAGGTCGGGGCTATGGTTGGTGGTTTACCGTTTAAACGGTGTGTTGTGAGGTTCCTTAAAGCGCAACTATAAAATATTTTGACCATTCAGTTTTAGTTAGCTTAGGTCATGATAAGACTTTTTGCAATATACATTAATAACCTAAAATGAACAGTTTTTTAAATACATAAAGCGGAAAGTCCCCTCTGAGCTCTCTTTGCCTTTGAGTTATTTCTGCATTCCTGCTGGACACGCCCCCTCCCTGGAGATCCGTACTTAGTGTACAGACTCTGACAGGAGGATCAAATAACAGCCCTGACACACACATAAACAAAACCTCATCCCCCCCTCCTAGCAGCACGTTCTCCCCCCTCCCCTCACAGAGATCACATAGAGCTGAGGGTGTTGTGTGTGGGGAGCAGCGCAGGGGAGAAGATGGATGGAGAGACAAGTGTATCCAGTGCTACCATCACTCCAATGTACTGCATGAGGGAGAGTGGGTGAGTCACTGAGGGGAGGACTACAAGTCCCAGCACAACACAGCTGTAGTCCTTCCATAGTACATATAGAATTCACTATCAGATGTCTGTAGCAGGTGCCCCCACCTCCATGGCTGACATTATCCTACAGTGTAATGAGAGCAGATGACTGTATCTAATCCCACTGTGTGTGATACCATCTGCTGGGGCTCTGTATCTAATCTTACATTGTGATACTGTATGCTGGGGCTCTATCTGATCCTGCTATGTGTGATGCATCTGCTAAGGTGCTGCTCAGTGAATGGAGGGACGCAGCCAGGGAGATGAGGAATAGGCCACGCCCACTTTCTCTCAGTCAGGAGAAAAATTAATTTATTCTTCTGAGCCAAACAACTGGGGATATCTCAGCGAGCGTACACGCTATCAACGCAGTTTAGGGCTCTTTTTAAAGGGTAACATATGGGCTTTTTATTTGAGGAATTTCATTTTTTGGCTACTGAAATTATAATTACGCTTTAAGAACCGGGAAAGCAGTGTGGGCATATTTGCCAGCTCCGAGTTGGCGCGGTGCGACTGGGGATATAAGGTTTCTCATACTGCTGATGGGCCATCCATGACCTCCTCTGATTATGTGCAATGGTTTATATGCTGGTTAGGTTTTGGGGGAGTTATTTATGGAGAAGTAATGTTATTATATTTGTATGTTTATTATTGTTCAATAAAAGGCTGCTGTGGCCGTTATTTTTCCAACATCAAGCAGGTGTCGTGTCATTATTGGGGTAATGGGAAAAGGGAGAGTGGTGGGTAAAAGGTTATAATGACCCCAGGTATGCCATACCCCTAATCAAGTAATACAGACATGTTTGTACCCATGTTACAATTGCAAGTCCCAAAAAGACTGTGAGTTTGATATCCCAAACTGATAGCTGTTAGGCCATCGGACCCACGCTCAGGCCAGGACTTGCGATTGTAATATGGATGCAAATATAAGGCTGTATTATGTATGTTAAAATCCGTCCTTAAGAGTTTATCTGAAAAAACTTTAAATCCTATTTAAATTCTATTCAGACAATGATGTTTGCAAAATTACTTTACTTTATGGAAGAGAATGACCTAGGCCTTGTGTGTGTGTATGTATGCTTATGTGTTTTTATTACTATGCCGCCTGACCATTTGACCCAGCATCCCAGGGGATAGAAATAATGGGTTACCCATGTTCTGCTGGTTTTGCTATCTACCATTCTGTCATCATAGGTGTCAATAGGGGTCAGCTCTCAGCGCTCCGTCATTACTTCATGTGAGCTCTTACAGGTAGGCTTCCTCCTATGTGACTCAAGGAATTATCATCTTCTGTGCAAGGAATAGCGCACAATGACCAATTATGTAAGATCCTGTAATCTGTGCAGTCCCCAAAACCTACAGTGGGTGTCCGGTCACAGTCCTTATGGGTGCCAGCTCAGGTCTTATACAGACATCATGTTTGTCAGTGGCTAAAATCAACATGTGTGTAATATGCTACTTGTACTGGTGTCGTACAGCAACCAGATAAAAAGGGCCAAACATGCCCAAACCTATTGAAACCACATATACCCCATTGCACCATACAATGTGCCTATAGACATGCAGTGCCCATGGAATACAACACAGTGCACCATTATTGCCAGGGCATGGACCTAAAGATACAGTCGAGACAGTGACAGCATTGAACCATCCAGGATCTGCAAAAATGCATTTACAAGAAAGAAGTAAAAAAATCTATGGATCCAGTCATGGTGGCCTTATAGCAATGGCAGCCATGCTGTTCCAAAGTGGCAAAACATTTCATCCTTGATCCTATGGTATCGACCAGTCTACAAAACTGGGAAGCCCATTGAGATGGACTGCTGTCTGCAGTATTGGACTACTACAGTGGTGGCCATTACACTGGCACTATGGCTGCCACTTACAGATGGGGGTAACATGGCAAGGGGGGTGGGGGGGGGGTTACATGCAACATTTCTGGTGTTACATTGTATTTACACTCTACACTGGTAACAGTAAGACAGAAGTAGAAATGGCCACTGGCCATGTCATTGTTTTAAGTGAGTAAATAAGAGAAGTGAAGGATTATAGATGGCCGCTGTCAGGATCATGTAAACATACGGCCCCGTCACGTGGAATGTTTTGGCTAATGCATCATTGAATGGTGTTTATATAGCAGGCAGGAGGGGGGCGGCTTGCCTCCTATCTAATGGACTTACAGGACTGATGATAGGAGATGGGGAGATTGCACAGTCCTGTATCAGATGGACTTCTGAGAGTATTTACTCCAAGCCCTATTTACTAAAGGCTTAATCAGACCGGACAGGACATGTGATAGCCCTCCAGCCCCCGTGGAGGTTTTTTTGACCACTTTAGCAATCTTGTAGTTAGGATCTCATGTAAACAGAACGGTAAACAGATACAAACTATATAGAAAGAGGCTAGAATCTATATAAAGAAGAATAAACCTATTAAACAGATAAAGAAGTATAAATGTATACCTGGGGCAAATAGTAAATGAAAGGGTAGTTACACTCTGCCACCAGATTTGTTGTCAGTGCTATAATAACTTATTTATGAGACAGAGAGGAAACTTTGTAAATGATAAGGAACATCCTCCCATTTTCTGTATACAGCTTCCGTGAGGATCTAGAAGTTTCTCTTGTAACAGACTAGTAATGAGCGACTTTGCTAAGTGTTCCGGTTCGGCAACATACGTTAAAAACCGGAACACTTTGCATTTGACTCCCTGTTTCCAGAGTTCTGGAGAAGTTTGGTGAAGCCCTAGGGCTGCCAGGGGGACATGGATACAGCCAGGACCATCTTAACAGCATAATGGGCCCCTGGGCAGGGCTGTGAACTGGGCCAGCACCACCCCCACACACACACACAAACACACCCCAACCCGGGAACCAACTTTCATAAATTTGTGACCGCTCCCGTCTTCCCAGCCAAATCCGAAGCCATCCTGCTCCTATACTTTTGCAAGTGCCCCCCGCCCCCCAATCTTATCACATTAACCTCCCCTCTGGTCGGGCTAACTGCCATGAACAAATGGAGAAAATACACATGACACACCAGAACCTGCCCCCTTGCTTTCCTGCACAGCTCTCAGCTGTACTCTCTTAGGGTAGTATTACACGGGCCGATTAGGTCCCGATCAATAATGTAAACAAGTGCCGATCTGCTAGATCGGCGCTTGTTTACTGGGCCTATTACACGGCCCGATAATCGTTTAGCGGGGGTGCAGGGACATCGTTACCGATGTCCTTGCAGCCCTTGTTTAAACACCATACATTACCTACACATGTTGCAGGGCTTCCCCTGCGCTCCTTCCTCCCGGTCCGGCGCACAGCAGCAGCTTCGGTGCGGCCTGTCTGAGCTGCCAGACTGCTCAGCCAATCACTCTGGCTGTATCCATGTTTTCCAGGACTCCCTAAGGTGGCAACCAACTTTTCCAGATGCCAGGAGTCAAATGCTGAATGTTTGGGTTTGGGCAAACGTTGCTGAACCTGAACTTTTGGCAATTTCCCTCTATTGCAAACTACAAACCAGATTTTTGCCTTTTTAGTAGCGTAAGCCAAGGGTAAGCCCTGCTCACCCGATGGGCAGGTGGGGTTGCAAGATGGGCAGGAGGTGTGGCCTCCTCCAGCCCTTAAGTGATGTTTTAAGAATTCCCCACCTCCACCCCCAATACTCAGATATTGGTTAGACCGACCTAAATTAGTAGGCTAGGTATATGTACAGTATAGGCATTTTAGTCTAGGCTATACCACCCCACCAAAATCTCCTGTACTACAGCCAATCATAGATAGGGCTTAGAGGTATCTATACACCTGGCAAAGATGGATCATTCTGCCAACAGCTGTCTGTCCAGATCCCTCCACACACTTGAATGTGTTCATTTGTGGAGAAAGGAGGGGTAAGCCGCTGCCAGACTCTTTTGGTAACGCTTATCTCTTTAAGGACAAAAGGCAGTTAAAATCCATCATGCCTGATGCTTCTCTTTCCCTACATCATCTGTGGCGAGGCCTCCATATACATAGAGGAATCGTCAGGTTTGACCAAGTTTTATCCAATGTGTTTTGGGGTGGGGGTATGCAGAATGTTACTGTATATTTCACCCTTTTTCACCCCAGGTTTTTCCACTATGTCTGATCACAGCCTCAAACTAACACAACCAAGATGTTTTTGAGAAAGTATAAAAATAAGGCGTACAAGGTGAAATGCTAAAATGCGATTTACAATCCGCTTGGTACATAGATGTGCTGTTACAGTACAGGCCCAAGGTTACACAAACAGCTTTAATCCCCCAAGTACAGAAGTTCAGGTTTCAAAGTTCAGGACCGAAATCGGCTATTTTCATTGAGATTCAGCCGAAGGCCGGAGCTCAGCAAATGCTGGAAGTCCTTGAATCCGTGAGGAAAACATCAGCTCTGACGGACTGAGGCAAATGCCTGCCATTCTTTATGGGTTTTCAGGAGATGTTCACTATCCAGCAGAGTGGAGAACACCTGGCCGTGGTCTTCAAGTATATTGTGCAATGGGCATTCTCAAGTATACGCCATGTGCCAGTGGTGATGTGACCTCCATGGTAATGCATGTCCATGGACAGCGGGGGAGGCTCTGGCTCCAGCCTGTGTGTATGGCATGGTCTGTGTGTCTTGTTTTCCTGGTGTTTGTTTCAGTAAAGACCTGTCACCTCTCCCCAACTACATTAAAGAGAAATGGGCAGGAGATTTATGCTACCTGAACTGTATGGAGCATAAAATGCCAACAGGCTCCCATGTTACTAGCATCTTTGTTGTACCATGAAACACTGTATGGTGTCATGGCATTGGGGGAAGTGTCTGGGAGGCGGTCCCCATGCTTCTCCCCATTCTGGCTGTCAATCAAGCCTAACTAGGTGTGCAGGAACTGGGTATACCGCCTCCCAGACACTTTACAGGTGCCACAGCTTGGCTTTTATATTTTTCTCTGACATGTTGTTGGGAGTGGAGGGCGAGCAATTGGCTAATCCAGGGTGTGGCACTTGAGCATCTTGACCCTGCCTTCTTGACACTTGGCTGGAAAACAAGAAGGTGATTTTGTAAGTTTGGCTACCACCATCATTTCCAGGAAAGCTACAGTTTGCTATTACCGTAACAGCTTTACAATAGTGTCTGCAACTCTGAAGCCCCTTTTACACAGGCCGGGTTGCTAGAAACTCTCCTGTGGCTGATAATTGGCCCATGTAAAAGTGACAGTGATCAGCTGAGAAGTGGGAAAACACCTGATCTTTGGCCGATCGCATCTTTTTTTGTGGGCTTTAAAAATCTATTGCTATCGGCCGCACATCTCCCTGTGTAAACCGATAGTAGTATATTTCGATGGCCGCACGAACGATAGTGATTGTTCATGCAGCCCGGCCACTTGATTAGTCATGCTGTCTAAAGGCACTGCAAATGAGAACTGATCTCACTGATGCACTTGTTTGTGGCTGCAGACGGGCGAAGATTGATTCATGTACAAGGACCCTTAGCAGCAAACAGGAGCACTGGGGGTGTTCCTCTGCCCCCCAGAGCACAGTTTGGCCCCCCCACCTCCTCCTTCAATCACACCTACCTATGCATATTCAATTATGCATAAGCAAACCTCTAGTTAGGCATGACCAAGGAAGGAGACGGGCAGGCTGAACGTTGCTCTGGGGGGCCGAGGAACGCCTCCAGTACTCCTAACATGCTAATTTACATATTTCTGTTTCACTAAAGTACTCAAAAGCTGCAGGACCAACTAAGGAAAGAAGACCGGCACCGGAAAGATGAGGTAAGCGGCTGCAGAGGGCTGTTTACAAAAAAACTGCTGATAATTTCCCTTTAAGCTAATTTGCATACCATTTTTTCCCAGGGAACATTGCACACTACACTAGCTAGTAGTCTCCTCAACGAGAAACAGTACCCAACAAGATTTATACAGAGTGATGACGCATTGGGGACTAAAGTCAGACTTACTTTTATTTTCCCATGAGGCCTGGTCTGAGCAAAACCGTTCTGTTCCCTATCCCCCTGTAAGCGATACATATCACGCTTTCTGCCTTGGACACAGTCTATGTCATACCCAACAGCCAAATAATGAAATAAAGACCTTCCTTTAAAACTAAACAGACCGAAACAATAAAACAACTTATGTAGTATTAAGTCACAAGGGTCACATACGAAACGTGTCCAAGTGTTGATTCCCCGCACCATAAAGGGGCCGGTTGTTCCATGGTGGACAGCTCTCTGGGTAAAATGGCTGAAAATAAACAGTGTATGTATTTAAGTCCGGGAAGAAAAAAAGAAAAGAAAAGAAATCACATTGTGCCCTGTCTGCTCTTAATGCATTTTTAATGGTTAAACATGTCTTACGGGATCAGCGTGAATATTGTTGAAATGTGAGCGGCGGTACAGTCATCACCCGCTCTATTTTCTCAGCAAATCCATCAGGTATACACATATGGGCACTTGCCCAGGATCAAATGCATTGAGTGCTGAAAACCAAACAAGTCCGTCCATTGTCAGGAGCCGCGGCTGTATACTGTGATTTATCCTAAGAAGCCTGTTTGTTCTGATGTGACACTGCTGTAATGATAGACCTATTGTGCTCTAAATCCAACAATGCTCTTAGTGAAAGGGTTACAGTCAGCTGAGTCACACTGTCACATTCTCCCTCCGGCAACAAGGGCACAACGGGATTTATAGTGAATGAACGTGTTAGGAGGATAACGAAAGGTTAATCTTCGCTTATCACCTGTATATTAGCATCGACACACCCACTGTGGGAATTAGCAATGCGAAGTTAAAGGACAGTACCACCTGAATACACAAGTGTGTGTGTGGGGGGTGGGGGGGGGGGGGGGGGAGGCAGACCCTGATGATGATGTCACACAGCTAAAAAAAGAAAGAAAAACTGCCGGGATTTCCCGTCGGACCTGCTGAGGTGATGTCGCGTACATTGATCACAAGACACTGCAGCCAATCACAGGCCTCCGCACTCTCTGCTGTTACTGCTTAAGATAATGATTGGCCGCACTCTCATGTGAGCAATGCACGTAATGTCAGTCTATATTTCTATCTATATTATAAAATATTAAAATCTTGCAGTTTCCATTCTCACCACTAGGGCTAAAACTAAGCTGAGACTTCCTGTTGTGTCTATGATGATAAGGAGGAGGCTGCTGTAAAGTGATCTGTACAGCATTGCAGCGACATGTGACACCAGTAGATAGAGGAGACAAAAAGTGAAATAAAAAATAGTCAGAAAATACAAACAGATTAAAATAAATGTGCAATTTTTAGTATCTGACTCTAATCAGTAAAAGAAAATCTAAGTGATGTATCTATCTATCTATTTATCTATCTATCTATCTATCTATCTATCTATCTCCTATCTATCTATCTATCTATCTATCTATCTATCTATCTATCTGTTATCTATCTATCTATCTATCTATCTATCTATTATTTATCTATCTATTATCTATCTATTATCTATCTATCTATCTCCTATCTATCTATCTATCTATCTATCTATCTATCTATCTATCTATCTCCTATCTATTATCTATCTATCTATTATCTATCTATCTCCTATCTATCTATCTGTTATCTATCTATCTATTATTTATCTCCTATCTATCTATCTATCTATCTATCTATCTATCTATCTATCTATCTATCTATCTCCTATCTATCTATCTATCTATCTATCTATCTATCTATTATCTATCTCCTATCTATCTATCTATCTATCTATCTATCTATCTCCTATCTATCTATCTATCTATCTCCTATCTATCTATCTATCTATCTATCTATCTATCTATCTCCTATCTATCTATCTATCTATCCATCCATCTATCTATCTATCTCCTATCTATCTATCTCTCTATCTATCTATCTATCTATCTATCTATCTATCTATCTCCTATCTATCTCCTATCTATCTATCTATCTATCTATCTATCTATCTATCTATCTATCTATCTATCTATCTATCTATCTATCCTTCCCCATCCAGCATTGTAGATCACTTTCTCCTCCACCGTCCTCTCCTCCTAGGCCTTTGATGTCAGGTTGTTATTGTTACACTCCTGCTGGACAACCATAAGGCCATAAAGTTTTATAGGTCACAGCTCAGTGAAGACAATATTGGGATGTGCTGGCTGTAAACAGTGATGGGTGGTTCACTTCAGGCCTATGAGAAGAACACTTATCTAGATGATGATGATGTTTGAGTCACAGCAGAACAATCATGAGATTATTTCACAGCAATGGTTTCCCTTGGGTGACCGAGGACACGGCTCCTAATGGGTGTGTGCGGATGAGTTCAGCGCCTGTCTCACCAAGCCTGAGCTGCTTATTACACATTGTGTGGCCACTTATTCTCATATGTCATATTCCTAAAGGATCCAAGGGTTAAACTTTTTTTTAATTCGTAGGGCAAAAAATACTCAGTGTTCTGATTTTGGAATACTGGTAAGTGCTATCTATCTATCTATCTATCTATCTATCTATCTATCTATCTATCTATCTCCTATCTATCTATCTATCTATTATTTATCTATCTATTATCTATCTATCTATCTATCTATCTATCTCCTATCTATCTATCTATCTATCTATCTATTATTTATCTATCTATTATCTATCTATCTATCTATCTATCTATCTATCTTCTATCTATCTATCTATCTATCTATCTAACTATTCATCCATCTATGTAAGGATAAATCCGCAGCACTCCAAATAAGTGAAAAATAGAAAAGTGAATTTATTCCATCAGACTCATGCAACGTTTCGGTTGCCTCAAGTGGCCTTTTTTAAGCTTGAAAATGGCCGCGTGAGGCGACCGAAACGTAGCATGAGTTTGATTAAATAAATTCACTTTTCTATTCACCTATATTGGAGTGCTGCGAAATTTATCCTTACATAGCTATGGACTAGGGATGGTCCGAACCGAGTTCGGTTCAGGTTCGTACGAACCCGAACCCTCGGTAATGATTCCCGCTGTCTGCCCGCTCCGTGGAGTAGGCGGATCCAGCGGGAGGACCGCCTGGAAAACTGGGATACAGCCATAGCCATAGGCTGTATCCCAGTTTTCCAGGCGTTACTCCCGCTGTATCCGCCCGCTCCACGGAGCGGGCAGACAGTGGGAATCTGCTGCCGAGCTTTCGGGTTCGTACGAACCCGAACCTCGGCAGGTTCGGACCATCCCTACTGTGGACCCATGATCATCGGTCCTATCTCCTTGCACCACTGGAAGATTTGAGTAGTGCTGCTCTCATCCAAACCTATGTATCTATCATCAATCTGTCTGTTTAACCTATTCTGCTATATATATATATATATATATATATATATATATATATATATATATATATAGTCTTTTTTTTGTCTTTTTTTTTTTTTTTTGCTTATTAATTTTTAGAATAAACATTTGCCACCACAGATATTTCTTAGTTCTGTAAAAGCAAACAAAATTTCTATAAACCAAGACTGATGGCTGGGGACTGGCTCCCGTGTAGTAGTAGCACACAGCAGAGTCGCAAAAACATCCCGACCTATTTAGCAGATGTCCATTTTTAGAATGTTTGAAGTGAATTCAGGAGGCGCTTGTGCCATTGGGTAAATACTGGCGACATTAAAACTCTCATCCGTTGTTCCAACTTTCCAAATGTTAAAAAAATATTATGTCGGTGGTGTACATAACGTCTTCGATACGTTTTCTTGTAAGTCTGTATCTAATGCACTTTGTATCCGAGCAGGGCGGGTCCTTGTTTTGTAGGGTAACCTTATTGATCTCTTTAGACGGCTGGGAATAGGGCGGCATCATTTATTTATTCACAAGTGACAGATAATACATCTCCGCTTGTTTTGAAAGCTGCATCACATATGAGGACACGGCTGTAGCTGCGAGGCACAGAAACAGGACGGCGCTTGTGTACGGCTCTGTTCACATCTGCACTTGTGTTATAGAAAGAGGAAAACAAACATAATGGCAGTGGCAAAAACCTGCATATCGCAGCCACCAATGGCCCCCAACAAACCCCACTGACTATAATAGGGTCCATTGGATTTCAGTCATGGTGCGGAACCTTTTCCTCAGGTGTTATTCTAATTTCAAAAAGGTATTCCCTGTCCAATGATAAGCACATGGCTGGGGGTCACCCTGCTAGAATCCTCTTTGGTTCCCAAATGAATATATGTGTGGCCCCAACCCTCCATTTAGTCTTTATGGGACTTCTAACTCACAGGGAATCTGGTGATGTGCATTGTGGGGCCCAAATTTTTTTGCCTTTCTCTGCATCAGTGGAGGTTCCATTGTTTGGACCTCCACCAATCCACTATATATCCCCTATCTTGTCAGAATAATACCCTCATAGGCCATGTTCACACAATGTGAGAACATCGGCCGTTGTTTGACATGTGTGAAACAGCAACCAACATCTTATGCAGTATCGGCCAGATGAACATCACTTGGTTTTAATGGGAATGTAGGCACATTCGGGTGTACCCTCACTCCAATTTACCATTGACCACAGTGGAAAGTATGGCCGGGAGCCATACTTTGCACTGTGAGAACAGAAAACAACCTATTTTCTACAGCCGCTGTTCACTGATCAAAAAATCCTGGACAAAAAGAAAATAAAAAATGTAGAATCAAAACACGATATAAATATATATGCACAACGTCTGTTTTTGGCCCTTCAACAACCGTCGTTTTGAACGTCCCTCATTTTAATGTCAAATAACGTCTGTTATTTTGGAATTATGTCTGATTTCGAAATAACCGACTTTGCTTGACCTCAAAATGACGGACATCCAAAAAGACGTCCGTCGAACGGCCAAAAAAAGACGACGTGTGAATCTATTTTCCAGGACTCCCTAGAGCTGCATCCAACTTCATCAGCCAACGGTATTCAAATTTCAAATGCCAAATTATCGTAATTTCTACGTTTTAGGATACATGGTTGGGGGGGGGGGGGAGGGGAGGAAAACTAAGTAGCAATCAAAACTAAGGAGGCACTAATGTCATGAGGGAACATTAATATTGTGTAGGAGTACTGGGAAGGTATCAGTGCTGTGGGGGTAGGAATATCATTACTGTTTTAGGGGCACTAGTGGGGCAGTATTACTATCACTGTGTAGGGCACTATTAATGTTGGAGGCTCAATGGGGCACTGTTAGAGTGTTGGCGGCATTATTACTGTGATTGCACTGCTGCTCTGTGGTTCAGATGAGAACATTATGGAGCATTGTAGTTCAGGGAGAGATATATGGGGACAGGGTTATTTTTAGGGAAAGAAATACTGCAAAAACAAGAAGCAGAAAACATCTGGGCAGCAAACCCTGCAGAGAAGATATGGTGAAGGTCTGGAGCAGATGGAGAAGAAAAGGGAAAGTGAATGATTTCAATCAGAGAAGCCTGTGAGTCACTGGATGTAAATGTTTATCCTGCGTCTGATCAGTCCTGGAGTCACATGTATTTTCTACAAAGTGATGATGGTGGTAACATTCTTGTTTGTGAATCAACTCCCAGCCTACCCTTACCATTGTTAAGGTCGGAATGGGAGGTGTAGGTTCTCACGCTACAAACTTAACAATGAGCTAACCTAATGCCCCTATACCACGAGTCGTTTGGAGGAGCAAAACGAGCGCTATTAGCGCTCGTTTGCTCCTCGTTCCCCGCGGCTGCAGCGAGCGGGTGAGTGCGGGAGGGGCTGCTCGGAGGATCGCTGATCGTCCGGGCAGCCCACAGGATATAGCAGCATCTGCTGCCGATGCTCCTATTCAACGGAGCGACGGCAGCAGATCGCTGCTATATCAGTCGCTTGTTTTTCAACATGTTGAAAAACAAGCGACTGCAACGATCAGCCGACATGAACGATGTCGGCTGATCGTTGCACTCTATTCCACGGGACGAATATCGTTCGTAGCGGCCGATATCGGCCGAATACGAACGATATTGCTCCTTTAAACGACCCGTGGAACAGATTAAATTGTTCGAATCTAAACGATAATCGTTCAGTTGAAATGCAGTTAACGATTAACGACCGAACGAGAAATCGTTGATCGCTTTATAAGACCAGGACCTATTTTTATCGTTGCTCGTTCGCAAAACGTTCGCATTGAATAAGAAATCTTTCGGTCGTTCGCAATAGATACGAACGCAATAGCGAATAAATAGCGAAGAAAAACGATCGCAATTACGATCATAAGTAACGATTGTTGTTCCATGGAAATGAGTGAACGTTTTCAAGGTCTTTCACAATAGCGGTCGTTTGAGATCGTTAATTATTAACGATTATGCAAACGATAATCGTCCGGTGGAATAGGGCCCTAACTTTGCAATTATTATGTGTACCGAGTTTGATCCCTATTTATGTATGAGGTTGGTTCTGATACTGTATGTTATGAGGTTGGTTCCGATACTGCTTTTTGTATGAGGTTAGTTCTGATTCTGTATTTATGCATAAGCTTGGTTCTTCTATGTTTTTTTTATGAGCTTGCTTCTGGTGTTGTATTTGTTATAAGTTTAGTTCTGGCACTGTATCTATGTTATGTACTTAGTTCTGGTTTTGTATTTATGTAATGAGCCTATGTCTGGTGTTTTATTTGTTATTTGTTTAGTTTTGGTACTGTATTTACATTCTGCTCACAGTTCTGATAATGTGTTTATGTGATGAACTTAGTTATGGTGCTCTTAGTTCTGGTACTGTGTTTATCTTATGCTCTTAGTTCTGGTACTGTATTTAGTTTGGTTCCAGTGCTGTATTTATTTAATGAAATTGCTTCTGGTATGGTTGTCTATGTAGTGATCTTAGTTTTGGTATTGTATTTAGATTGTGATCTTAGTTCTGGTACTGTATGTAGGTTATGAGCCTGGTTCAGATGCTTTATTTATTTAACGAGCTTAGTTTTGGTACTGTATGTTATGATCTTAGTTCTGGTACTGTATATATAATGAGCTTAGTTCTGGTACTGTATATATAATGAGCTTAATTCTAGTACTGTATGTTATGATCTTAGTTCTGTATATATAATGAGCTTAGTTCTGGTACTGTATGTTATGATCTTAGTTCTGGTACTGTATTAATGAGATTGGTTGTGGTGCTGCCACATCTCTCCTGTGTTTACATGGCATGCCACCTAACCAACACTGTACCTTTTTTTCGCTAAATACATACAGCAATAGTGCTCTGACACCACCAGTATGCCCATAGGAAGATGGCAAACCCCTGGAGGCTTATGAGTGGGTGATCAGCAAGCAACGAGTGTATATTGGTTGGCATGATGGCATCAGTGGCAGCTATGAAAAGTAATGGCTGTTTACTGACCTCACCTACGTGCATTGGCCCTGCCTGCTGTCAGTTTTGCCCCATCTACAACATAAGCCCACGTTTGTTTGTTTGTTTTTTTTGGGGGGGGGGTCCACGGCTATTTTAAGCCTTGTGGACAAACGTTACAGTAAAGTTTTCTTAATGTACTACTATAAGGGAAACATGGCATTAAATACTACCTATTCAAAAATGGTTGCCATCCCTCTAATAATACATCAATAAATACACAGGGGCAATGTAAGGGAAATGCAAGAATCTGGTACATTTTGATTAGTGTTACCCTACTGAATGATTTTTAGGGACTGGATTCTGTACATCAATGTCTGTCATGTCCTTTCCATATACCTTAAAAAATAACGTCTAAGGACGCCGTTTAGAGCTGTCATATAACAGTATCCTTATCACAACCAATGACTTTAAACAAATAGAGCAATCACTTGTAGCTATAAAATGTAAGTACCATCTCTGATCGGTGATCCCAGGTCATTCTACGAAGAGTGAAAGTTAGCTGGGGGTTGGTGGGCTGGGTCCACAAATTCATCACTGACGTCCCAGCGAGCCCCCCTACCGCTACTGTAACACTGTGGCCTTTTAATGGGACAGAAGAGACTTTTAGGACTATTAATCACCCATTCATGGTCATCCCACATACTGGCTACCCGAAACTCCGAAACACAAGGGAAATCTTAGCATTGCAATTGCTCCCCCTCGATCATTTATTGTCTGGGTCCGCAGTTCTCCTGGACGTCCATTATTTATCTGTCCGGGAACAAATCCCGCTGGCAGATTCTTGGAGTGCACTAACACTACTGGCCGATTAAGGCTGATCTCTGCACTTCTTAAGGATGAGGAGACCTCATGGTGGGAGCAAGTTTTCCTCTGAATCTACGTCATCCAGGAGAAGAATAATAACAATTGTGTTGATCCGAGTCTCTTAAGATGACGGTTTGGGTGAGAGGAGCCGTAACCCTGGGAAGTGTCGGACAATGGCAGGATGTCCATCCCAATGCCGAGCCATTTATCAACTAACTGTGACTATGGGGACTATCGGATTATTATCAAGTTACGGTGTAATATATTCTGTTGGTATTAATTTAATGTACATTTTATGCATTTATGCGGGACATCATTATGATAGGAATAACAGGGACGTATTCATCCTCTACGTGTCGGGTTTAGAATTTCTAATGAATTCTATGCAAATGTGAATCCCATGCGCTCGGAGCGGGATGTTCACGTGGGAATGGTCTCCTATACCTCCCCGTTCTATTCTTTTTTATTGAATATTTATGAAGTGGATGTTTGTATTGCGACTATTCAGGAATCGTTCCTAGATTTCGGCATTTGTTTGTATGGGATTATATCTGTGCGTGGTCACATGACCTGGATGTATCGGTGGAGTCGTTGTCTCTCTGAACTTATACTACACTATATATACTGTTTGCATAGTGGATCTTTTTTTTTTTTTTTTTTTTTTTTTTAAGAAAAGGTCCCAATAAGTATTCTGTAAAAGGGCCCCCACCTACCATGTGCCAATAATAATACTGCCATCTTCTTCAGTGCCAAAGATGTGTCCCCATCAAGCTCCAAGGCCAAGCTGAAACAACTACATTTACATACCCTATATCTATGCCATCGGGCAGAAAGTATAATTAATCCATAAAATGCCCTTTCAGTACATTAAATTGCATGGAATAACAGAGAAAGAGCAGGATATTAAAGGAAGCATCCAGGATGCAAAAAAAGCCTAAAAAATTAGAGCTACTTTATTTTAAAAACAGCGCCACTCTTGTCCTCTGGTTGTGTATGGTATTACAACTTGGCTCTATTCACTTAAAGGACAACTCCGTCGGGACCCCCCCAAAAAAGAAAAACACATACACACAGACACCATACTCACCATCCCTCCGGTGACGATCGCCACTCCATTCGCCCGCCGTCCGCCTCACCGTCACCACCGTCTGCCGTCCAGCGATGTCTCTTACTTCCGGGTCCTGGGGATGGAAAAGGCTGCCAGTGCGCTTGCGCACCGGCAGCCTTTTCATTGGCTGGAGCGCATCACATGGCTTCCAGCAACCTCAGCCAATCAGGGCTGAGCAAGCTGGAAGCCATGTGATGTGCTCCAGCCAATGAAAAGGCTGCTGGTGCGCATGTACACCAGCAGCCTTTTCCGTCCCATTCACTCTCTATGAAGACGCCGAGGAGGAAGAAGACCTGGACCGCCCCCCGGCTCTGACGTCGTCGTCACCAGATGCCGCCCGGGAGAAGAGGACCGTGACGATCGTAATAGGTAATGTATGCATTCTTTAACTTCCGGGGGGGGTCGGGGGTCCGAAAGTGGGGGAGGGGGGCCAGACCGGGTATTTAACCACATTACAAAGTTATGTGTGTTAAATAAGCTAAAAAATTTTTTCGTGGGAGTTGTCCTTTAATTGAAGATTAGCTGCAATACCACAGACAACCTGAGGGGAAGAGTGGCGCTGTTTCTGGAAGAAAGGTACCCACCGTATACAGTTATACATGGCCAAATATTCGTTGGCTGATCACTGGCCTGTAGATGGTCAGCTGATCCTTCAGTTTTCGACACATCTATGGAACCTCATCTCCTTTTAACGGACAAAAAAAAAAACAATCATCAAGGGGTCAGTATAGGGTCATGAGAAGACTTTATAGCTAGTTGACATTGGTTAGACATATAAGCTGAGATAAGATACCAAGGTGTCTTCCATGTTACCTTTGTTCTCATTTTAATGTTATATTACTATTATTCACATAAAATATCTTGGAATAATAAAAAAAAAACTTTACAGTGAATCTTCTAAAGTAGACCTTTATCCTACACATAGTGGTCATTAGTAGAGATGAGCGCAATGTGAGCATGTGCAAGTCCGCTTGTTTGGTGTCTGAAGAAGTTGGATGCAGCCCTAGGGAGTCCTGGGACTGGGAAATATGGATACAACGTATGGCCGTATCCATGTTTTCCAGGACTCCCTAGGGCTGCATCCAACTTCTTCAGCCACAGGTATTCAAATGTCAAACAATCAGACTGGAGCATGCTTGTGTTGCGCTTCTCTCTAGTCACAAGCACTTTAAGCGCTACCTCTATGAGGAGTCTCTGGAGTCACAGTGAACAGCTAAAGGCAACTGTCTGGTTGGTCTCGATCCCCTGACTATGAATTATGGGCTCTGTGCAAGAAAAAAATGGAGCTCCAACATAGAACCTTGGACCTCAAGGTGGCCATAGACCCTCAATAGCTATAGGCCGGTTGCTGTCTCGCCTGTTCGGCTCTGGATGAGCAGCATGTGCTCTGAAAGAGAATTCTAGCACACATTAAAGGAAATCTGTCAGCTGTAATTCATTTTCTAAGCTGCTGACTCTGTTAGATGCTGTTAGGACAAGGAGACACATGGTACTTTTAATATATACAGCTGTGCTTCCCGGATGTGGAGACATGCTTTTCTTTTGTGGTATAAAGAGGCTTTTCCAAATTCCCGATCTCCTCTAAGCTAGAATGCCTCCTGGAGGTGTTACAGCTTGGTGCACTTCAGGAGCTCAGGAAAGCCTCTTTGACTCTTCATACTATATAATAAAAAGTATTTTTCTACATTCTGGAAGCACAGACAGATATATATAAGGTATCATGTGTCTCCTTGTCCTAACATCTATCTAACAGTGTCAACAGTTTATATTGTGAATTGCAGCTGACAGATTCCCTTTAAGAAGCTCATGCGCGTTATACTTATGTAAACTAAAGCCTTTAATGTCAGTGGGATTGTTTGGCCATCTTGACTTTACCCTAATGATGATGATGAGAAGGATTTGGGATGTCGGATTTCAGCATGCCCCATCCTTTTGTCCAGAGTACCACTGGAAGAGTCTGGTGGTTAAAGAAGTTGGAGGCAGCCCTAGAGAGTCCTGGAAAACATGGATACAGACATAGGCCATAGAATGTATCTAGGTTTTCCAGGCCTCTATAGGGCTGCCTCCAACTTCTTTAGCCACCGGTAATCAAATGCTGAACGATCGGACTCAATCATACTTAAAAGGGTTGTCCAGCGCCACGAAAACATGACAACTTTTCCCCCTCTCTTGTCTCCAGATTGGGTGGGGTTTGGAACTCAGTTTCATTGAAGTAAATGGAGCTTAATTGCAAACCACACCTGAACTGGAGACAAGAGAGGGGGAAAAGTGGCCATGTTTTTGTAGCGCTTGATAACCCCTTTAAGTTTTGCTCATCTCTAGTGGTCATACATCTTCAGAAGTGGTCGATCCCTCCATCGGGATTGGGAAAGATAGCTGTTGGCCGAGCCAAGTGTTGTATGGAACCATTGGGAGAGAAAGCAGTCAGATCCATGCTTGGCCAATGACTATTATATGTATATATCCAACTTTAGTTATATAAGGTCCAATATTGGATAGTTGTATGTTCACTCTCCCACTTTTCGATGGTCAATAGTCTCTTTTTACAGACAATATATTTTAGCCTGTATGTTTTGTTTTTTTTTCATCTTACTCCTTTAGCTCACGGTATACATTTTTGCATGTGGCTATAGACTTCCGCTGAGATATCTCAGATTGTCTACGCTATACCCAGTCCCATAGGGGAAATATGCGCCGGAGAACATTGTTTTAAACAACAATCTTTACAGGAAACTAAGGAATTTGAGAGGGCAAAAGAAAAAAAAGAAAACTTCCTTTGCGGATACTTAAGTCATGTCCAATGGCGTCCCATTTCCATCTATGAATATTACACGAAATCCTCCGGCGCTTGTGTTTTAATGAGATCTCTTTCTTTAACCGCTGGAAACTGGAGGTTGCAGCGGATTATTTTTTCTGGCCCGGTCACAGAGGAAAACATGTGAGGAAAAGACGTTATTCAAGAAGATACGGGCTGTTGTTAGTTTTTCTTTTTTAACTGGAGATAATGCTCAAGTCTTTTTTCCACGCCAAGAAAAATATAAAGCTCTAAAATCAGATGGGACAGCTGAAACATTCCTCTCCCTTCCTGCTAGTCTCAGCATCTCCACTCCTTCCAGTGACTCATATGAACTGAATTTGTTATTTTTATCAGGCCGAGATATTGCATAACTTCCTTTACTGAAGACTGGAGAGGGCCGGCTCCGAGCTCCTCGTAAGACGGTGCTAAACTTTCTTCTTCATCGCTGATAGGCACGTCCCAGGTAGTGGGATGTAGACAGCTGCTAATCTCTTGGAAAAGCAAAAGAATGTGTTCCAGTTTCTGGGCTGCCAGTCTATGCTTGCTGGAGCTGACAGCTGTGCCAAATGGCTGGAAATATGAAATATTGTCAGACTATAAAATGGTATGGAAGAACAAATATCTCTGTGATTTCCTGGTGCGCTGGATATGCATATGACCTGCCGGCTGCCAGCCGAGAATATTAACTGTTGCAGCGACGGGATGAAGACCCTTTCACGTATCGGTATAATACTGCCTGCAAATACGGAGCCGTGATGGTAGATGGCAGCCATGATGGCTTACGGATTGGTGTCCATTGCCTGCCTTTCCCCATTTGTCGGGTAACTGAATTCCATGAAGTACGGATACAATATGAAGGCATTGCGGATTACTTTTTACAGAACATGGATGCAGACTCAGGGAGAAAAAAAAAACAATATTGACGGGTGAAAGAGGCATAAAGAGGTTGCCTGGGGAAAATTAACTTTTTCCCTATCGGAAAAGTAAGAGATCATGGGGGAGTCCAACCTCTGTAACCCCCACCGATCCCCGTATTGGGCCACCCCCTGACTTTGTTATGAATAGGTCGGACCCCCCACTATCTCTTACTATCTTGTGGATAGGGAAAAATTTTTTCCCAGACAACCTCTTTAAGTCAAAGGCAGCTATAGTGCCACCTTATTTCTCTGGTACCAATAGGATTGGGCAATTAAAATCCAACATGCATGATCCTTCCCTGACATTATATGTTAGGGGAGAGTAAGAAGATGCCATATACCTTGGGCCTCTGATTTTAACCCAATTGGGCTAATTTGGTTCCGTGCATCACTGTATAAAGCTGCCGTGCAGCCTGCGACAACGACATGTTTTTAAATAAATAATCCTTGTACTCTAGGGCAAAATCTATATAGAGACATTTGGTCATGCAGAAGAAAACATGCACGAGAATGAGTGTTTTCCTAAAGGAAACAGACTATTGCCAGCCTAAATAATCCCTATTACAAGAGGTCAGGGTTTGTAAGGTTGCCCATGTTCTTTCTTAAACAACATTGAAGTTGCCTTGTGGTAGCAATGCCGAATCACCCATAGACCCTCAATAGCTGTTTAGGCAAAACAGAGAGGCAGACTGGGAGTAAGGGGCCTATTCCACGGGAGAGATAATCGGCCCCATTCGGCCCGTGTCGGCCGATTATCGCTCGGTGGAATAGAGAAAACGTGATCGTGTCATCGGCTGATCGTTTATTTAGGGCCAGACCTAAAATTATCGGTCCCCCACCGCGCATCGCTACGGTGGAAAAGCGGTTTGCAGAGGGCGACCAACGATTTGAAAAGCAGCAGCATACCTGGCAGGACTTCTCCACGGCTCCGTCTTCCTCCCGGTCCCGCAGCACAGCATCAGCAGCTCCGGAGCGGCCTGACTGAGCAGTCAGACCGCTCAGCCAATCACAGGCCAGGACCGCCGCAGCCAGTGATTGGCTGAGCGGTCTGACAGCTCAGTCAGGCCGCTCCGGAGTTGATGCTGCGCCGCGGGACCCGGGGAGGAAGACGGAGCAGATGAGAAGTCCTGCCAGGTAATGTATGCTGCAAGGGCTGCAAGGACATGGGTAACGATGTCCCTGCAGCCCTCGCTTAACGATCATCGGGCCGTGGAATAGGCACAGTAAATGAGCGCCGATCTAGCAGATCGGAGCTCATTTACATTGTTGATCGGGCCCCCATCGGCCCGTCAAATAGGACCCTTAGCCACAGCCAGACACCGCTGGTGGGAGGACAACAAAATTGGACAGCGCAATTTAACATGCCTCATTCTCCTTTTATTGGTAGGTCCAATAAACATGATACAGTCATCTGGCTAATCTTTTTTGTGTATGAAGTCCCTAAAGGGAATGTTTAATCAGAAAATGACTTATTGTTTAAATAATGTTTTTATATTAAACATATTTTAAAGAACTATTGGTGACTATGGGGGAGATTCAGGGAAGTTTTAATACATTGCTGGGCCCTGTGCACAGCCCTCAAGAGTGGGCCCCCCCTTCTCTTTTGGCACATGGTATAATGTACTGAATTTGCCCCCACACTGTATTAAGAGCCCCAATACATACAGTAGTTACCTTATAACACTATTTCCACCATACAGTGATTACATATTACATGAAAACTGCAGTAAACAAAACAAAGCTATTACCGATGATACCATTACATAATACTGCCACATCATGACCCCTTCCCTACAGCCCCTATAACCTCCATAGTTTTAAGGTGTCCCTGTAGTATATAGACCCTCGTGTGGTCCTCCAGTTATATACAGCCCTCCTGTGCACTCCTCCATTAGTATATAGACCCCCCGTGTCCTCCCCCAGAAGTATATAGCCCCCCTGTGCGCTCTCCCCAGTAGTATATAGCCCCCCTGTGCGCTATCCCCAGTAGTATATAGCCCCCCTGTGCGCTCCCCCAATAATATATAGCCCCCTTGCTGTGCACTCCCCCAATAGTATATAGCCCCCTGTGCTCTCCCCCAATAGTATATAGGCCCCCCTGTGATCTCCCCAATCGTATATAGCCCCCTTGCTGTGCACTCCCCCAATAGTATATAGCCCCTCGTGCCCTCCCCCATTAGTATATAGCCCCCCTGTGCTCTCCCCCAATAGTATATAGCCCCATTGTGCTCTCCCCAATAGTATATAGCCCCCTTGCTGTGGTCTCCCCCAATAGTATATAGCCCCCTTGCTGTAGTCTTCCCCAATAATATATAGACCCCCTGTAATCACCCCAATAGTATATAGCCCCCCTGTGATCTCCCCAATAGTATATAGCCCCCTGTGATCTCCCCAATAGTATATAGACCCCCTGTGATCCCCCCCAATAGTATATATACCCCCGGTGCTCTCCCCCAATAGTATATAGCCCCCCTGTGATCTCCCCAATAGTATATAGCCCCCTGTGATCTCCCCAATAGTATATAGACCCCCTGTGATCCCCCCCAATAGTATATATACCCCCGGTGCTCTCCCCCAATAGTATATAGCCCCCCTGTGCTCTCCTTACAAGTATATAGCCCCCTGTAATCTCCCCAATAGTATATAGCCCCCCTGTGATCTCCCCAATAGTATATAGACCCCCTGTGATCTGCCCAATAGTATATAGCCCCCTTGCTGTGCTCTCCCCCAATAGTATATAGACCCCCTGTGCTCTCCCCAATAGTATATATACCCCCTGTGCTCTCCCCCAATAGTATATAGCCCCCCCTGTGTTCTCCCCCAATAGTATATAGCCCCCCTCTGTGCTCTCCCCCAATAGTATATAGACCCCCTGTGCTCCCCCCAATAGTATATAGACCCCCTGTGTGCTCTTCCCCAATAGGATATAGACCCCCTGTGCTCTCCCCAATAGTACATATACCCCCTGTGCTCTCCCCCAATAAGATATAGACCCCTGTACTCTCCCCAATAGTACATATACCCCTGTGATCTCCCCAATAGTATATAGCCCCCCCTGTGATCTCCCTAATAGTATATAGCCCCCCTGTGATCTCCCCAATAGTATATAGCCCCCTGTGATCTCCCCAATAGTATATAGACCCCCTGTGATCTCCCCCAATAGTATATATACCCCCTGTGCTCTCCCCCAATAGTATATAGCCCCCCTGTGCTCTCCTTACAAGTATATAGCCCCCCCTGTGATCTCCCCAATAGTATATAGCCCCCCTGTGATCTCCCCAATAGTATATAGACCCCCTGTGATCTCCCCAATAGTATATAGCCCCCTTGCTGTGCTCTCCCCCAATAGTATATAGACCCCCTGTGCTCTCCCCAATAGTATATATACCCCCTGTGCTCTCCCCCAATAGTATATAGCCCCCCTGTGTTCTCCCCCAATAGTATATAGTGCCCCTGTGCTCTCCCCCAATAGTATATAGACCCCCTGTGCTCCCCCCAATAGTATATAGACCCCCTGTGTGCTCTTCCCCAATAGGATATAGACCCCCTGTGCTCTCCCCAATAGTACATATACCCCCTGTGCTCTCCCCCAATAAGATATAGACCCCTGTACTCTCCCCAATAGTACATATACCCCTGTGATCTCCCCAATAGTATATAGCCCCCCCTGTGATATCCCCAATAGTATATAGCCCCCCTGTGATCTCCCCAATAGTATATAGCCCCCTGTGATCTCCCCAATAGTATATAGACCCCCTGTGATCTCCCCCAATAGTATATATACCCCCTGTGCTCTCCCCCAATAGTATATAGCCCCCCTGTGCTCTCCTTACAAGTATATAGCCCCCCCTGTGATCTCCCCAATAGTATATAGCCCCCCTCTGATCTCCCCAATAGTATATAGACCCCCTGTGATCTCCCCAATAGTATATAGCCCCCTTGCTGTGCTCTCCCCCAATAGTATATACACCCCCTGTGCTCACCCCAATAGTATATATATCCCCTGTGTTCTCCCCCAATAGTATATAGCCCCCCTGTGTTCTCCCCCAATAGTATATAGTGCCCCTGTGCTCTCCCCCAATAGTATATAGACCCCCTGTGCTCCCCCCAATAGTATATAGACCCCGTGTGCTCTCCCCAATAGTATATAGCCCCCCGTGGGTCCTTCCCGGAGGGATATCTGGCTAGTCCTGTGTTTTGAGACTCTTCAATGAGGCTCCACGGACTCCTCTTTTGCATACTCATGTTTCCCAGGGGGCAATGCACTTAGGACTTCACTGCATTGAGCGCTTTCATTAGCAGCCGGCAGTGTTGTCATTTGGCTGTTCTCCCTGAGTTCAGCAATCTGTTTCTCTTATTGCTCTACTAGGCATTGCTCCCACCTAGCCAGAATCCTGCTCCACACTGATGAGGGGCAACACCCTGAAACAGCTGTCTGTGGATGGTTACCTAGCCTTGGTTTATCCCTTGTCATTACACTGACTTATAGGGCCACTTAATATGGTGGATTTGGTGGTTTCCTAATAGGAGCTGCCACTTGGCTGGGTCCTTCCCGGAGGGATATCTGGCTAGTCCTGTGTTTTGAGACTCTTCAATGAGGCTCCACGGACTCCTCTTTTGCATACTCATGTTTCCCAGGGGGCAATGCACCTAGGACTTCACTGCATTGAGCGCTTTCATTAGCAGCCGGCAGTGTTGTCATTTGGCTGTTCTCCCTGAGTTCAGCAATCTGTTTCTCTTATTGCTCTACTAGGCATTGCTCCCACCTAGCCAGAATCCTGCTCCACACTGATGAGGGGCAACACCCCGAAACAGCTGTCTGTGGATGGTTACCTAGCCTTGGTTTATCCCTTGTCATTACACTGACTTATAGGGCCACTTAATATGGTGGATTTGGTGGTTTCCTAATAGGAGCTGCCACTTGGCTGGGTCCTTCCCGGAGGGATATCTGGCTAGTCCTGTGTTTTGAGACTCTTCAATGAGGCTCCACGGACTCCTCTTTTGCATACTCATGTTTCCCAGGGGGCAATGCACCTAGGACTTCACTGCATTAAGCGCTTTCATTAGCAGCCGGCAGTGTTGTCATTTGGCTGTTCTCCCTGAGTTCAGCAATCTGTTTCTCTTATTGCTCCAATAGGATATAGACCCCCTGTGCTGTCCCCAATAGTACATATACCCCCTGTGCTCTCCCCCAATAGGATATAGCCCCTCGTGCTCTCCCCCATTGTATATAGACCCCCTGTGCTCTCCCCAATAGTATATAGCCCCCCGTGTGCTCCCCCATAGTATATAGACCCCCTGTGCTCTCCCCAATAGTATATAGCCCCCTTGCTGTGCACTCCCGCCCTCCCTGGTGTGCTCCCCCTCCCCCGTAGACTCCACCCTCCCCTGTGCGCTCCCCCTCCCATATAACATTAAAAAAAAACAATTATACTCACCTGGGTCCACGTGTTCCTCTTCTCTTCCCTCTTGTGGCCGCACTGCAGCGGTCACAAGAGGCTGCACTCCCCTTACCCCTGCGCCGACAGTCTAGTGACGTCGGGCGCCAGAGGGAGAATGCTTGTGACTGACAGGGAGGGAGCCAATGGAGCTCTCTCTCTGTCCGTACCGCTGCTGCTGCTAAAGCGCAGCGGCGGGCGGGGGGGTGGGGGGGGCCTGCAGGGGGCGCCATGGATGGGTAAGTAGATTACCCATCCATTGCGCTCCCCCCTGACAGGCTGGTGGCCGGAGCCCTGTGCGACCGCACTGGTCGCACATAGCAACGACCGGCCTGCTCGGGGGGCCCTTTAACCAGTGGGCCCGATGCACGTGCACCATGTGCCCTCTGGTTAAAGCGGCCCTGGGGAGATTCATCAAACATGGTGTAAAGTGAAACTGGCTCAGTTGCCCCTAGCAACCAATCAGATTCCCCCTTTCATTTTCCAAAGAGTCTGAGAGGAATGAAAAATGGAATCTGATTGGTTGCTAGGGGCAACTGAGCCAGTTTCACTTTACACCATGTTTGATAAATTTCCCCCATTGTTTCTAATTTTCCATTTTTCTATCTATATTATAATATAATCCAGAAATCTTGAAGTTTTCATTCTCACCACTGCGGCTAAAACTAAGCTGAGACTTCCTGTTGTGTCTGTGGTGATAAGAAGAGGCTGCTGTAAAGTCAGATCTGTACAGCATTGCCACCAGTAGATAGAGGAGACAGTAACAGCTCCCTTTGGAATGACCTCTTCACAGGTCACAGAGAGCGCTTAGTAATGTTTCACATTCATCTCAAGTGGACAGAGTCAGTCTGTCTATTGTTGTCTATGTCCATGAGTTTTCCTGTAGAGCATGTCACCAAATGCTGTTAAAAACAGCTCCAGCAAGATGGCCGCCCCCATAACAATGTAACAATGTAACAAAAGAACAATTTTTAGTATCTTGACTCCAATCAGCTTTTGTGAGCCAATGTGTGGAGGCGGCACCTTACGTCGTAACACTTGTCTTCCTGACATCTTTACTCCTCCTATGTTTGTTAAACCATCCTCCCAACCTACAGCTGCCATAAACCTTACATAACCTGTGTCTCTCTGGGTAGAATCCAAGCTCATTTTTGTTGGTGGATTACATATTAAACATACATTTCAGGCCCGGAAGCTAAAAGTTTCCTGCTATTAGTCGGAATTCCGTGTTACCCCAGTATTACCTGCCAAGAGACACAACACCCCAAGCAAAGGAGGCCATTGTTACGTAATGCGGGGGCTTGTTCGAACGCTACGGGGTTGTCTGACAAACACGAGGTAGAAGGGAGCACAGAGTATTCTTTCACTGTTGAGTCATTCGGCTTCTTGCAATAAAATACAGCTTCTTCTGAGTGTAAAACCGCAGGCTTTTAATGCACTGGTCATAGTAAAAGGAGAAAAATTCCAGTAAATACAAAGAGGTCTTATGTGTTTCCAATACAATGAACAAATCAACTGGCTGAACTTTCCACCTCTCTTAAAGGTATACTCCTGGCTTCCGTGACTTCAATCAGCGGTTATGTAATGCAGTATCAATGCAATGGAACCTGATAAGGACTATTTCAGAAGGATTGGTTACCTACTATGTGTCGGGGTACCCATGTGTCCCCCATGTCTGCAGGGGAGGGAATGAAGAATCTGTCAGACATTATGGAGATAGGGGGGTCACCATGTAACTCTGGCCTATCTCCATATTGTACATGTTAAGTGGCTAGCGGCTGTACTTTGCCGGGATAGCGTAGTTGAGAGAAGAAGAAAACTATCTGACCGCCTAAAGTCCTACAGTGTCGGGATACCCGTCCTGTAAGGGTAGTACGAGGCCCCAGGTCCCTGCTCTAGATGAAGCAGACTTAAAACCTTTCAGAAGAGCCATGTGTTACAGCAGGATACGTAGGCAAGTGGCAGCTTTGTCCTGCTGGGGTCAGTACCAGGCTCTGGCTTAACTGCAGATGGAACTGTGTCTTTGTCTAACTCCCTGTAGTGACACCTGTTGTCCATCCCTATACATAGGAAATACCTGCTCAGCCAGTCACTGATGGAGGCGGGTCATTATTGTGACTGAAAAACTTGAGATTTTTTAATAGAAGTAAAATAGAAATCTCTGGTACTTTCTGGCACCATTTGATTTAAAATTATTTTTTTTTCCAAACTACCCCTTTAAGCCAATAAGGAATATTGTTTCTCATTAGTACTCCAGTAAGCAAATTGCCTTGTACAGGCAAAGTACAATAACCATGAAACAGCTGTCTTCAGGTGGGTAACCTCTCCTTCTGCAGAGTATTGCCTGAGAATTCTGCTTACCAGAGTCAAACACTGACTTGAAGAGAGAGCCACCTCCGTTAAGAAGTATTAAAGAGCTGCTTTGCATATCCTTCTTCCCAGAATTCCCAGTGGAGCATGAATGGCCTGTAAGTCATCACATGTCTGTTTGATGCTCTCCTCAAGGAGAAACATTACCCCATAGTCCCATAAAAAAATAAATAAAGTAAATACATGCTCCTCTAATAAGTAGTGGAAAACTTAAATAAATCGGTCTGGGCATGTCTGACGGGAAGGTCATCCCCTTTAAAACGGTTTTATCTGACTTTGATACATGCGAATAAAAAGGAATATTATTATTTCTACATAAATAATCCGATAGTAATTGCAGCAATAAATCTGGCCCAGTCTCTATTATAGTTGCTTAGTTACATATTTGTTTCTACTAATAAAAATATATCTTGTTCCTTCTTGTGCATCAAAATGAAGATAAGAGAGAGAACGTTATAAACCGGCAGATCACAGAAGTGATGGCGGCGAGAAGAAGCGGCGAGCGCACCCATATACAGTACCGGGAAGCTCCAGTGGATCCAGGAGGTGGGACTGAGCGTCATCTGACTGATATATGATCATGGATGCTTGTTAGTGTTGAGTGAGTATGCTTAGTCCACCATAGTACTCGATCCAGCATCGGGGTGCTCGTGGTGCAGTTTAAATATTCGCGCTACCACCCTGTATATTTGTATAGCGCCAACAGATTCCGCAACACTTGATGATGATGTTGGGAACTCTGAAACTGTTTAGGTATTTGCGCTACTATACTGACATGCTGTGTCAGTATATCAGTACAGTAGTGCAAATACTTAAACAGTTTCAGAGCTCCCAGCATCATCATCAAGCGTTGCGAAATCTGTTGGCACTATACAAATATACAGGGTGGTCCAAAAGTAGGTGGACAATATGTGTAATGAAATAACACTGGCTCAGTTGCCCCTAGTAACCAGTCAGATTCCACCTTTCATTTTCTTGTGAGGAATGAAAGGTGGAATCTGATTGGTTGCTAGGGGCAACTGAGCCATTTTCACTTTACACCATGGGGGAGATTTATCAAACATGGTGTAAAGTGAAACTGGCTCAGTTGCCCCTAGCAACCAATCAGATTCCACCTTTCATTTTCCAAAGAGTCTGTGAGGAATGAAAGGTGGAATCTGATTGGTTGCTAGGGGCAACTGAGCCAGTTTCACTTTACACCATGGGGGAGATTTATCAAACATGGTGTAAAGTGAAACTGGCTCAGTTGCCCCTAGCAACCAATCAGATTCCACCTTTCATTTTCCAAAGAGTCTGTGAGGAATGAAAGGTGGAATCTGATTGGCTGCTAGGGGCGACTGAGCCAGTTTCACTTTACACCATGTTTGAAAAATCTCCCCCTTCATAACCTTATTACACATACTGTCCACCTACTTTTGGACCACCCTGTATATTATTATAACAACTGTTTAAAGGGGAACTATCCACAGTTTAGACAAATCTAACCTTATGACATGTCTCTATAGTGCAGGGGCGCTGATGATAAAGGTATGCCTCTTACCTTCATCCTCGGCTCCATTTCCGTGCTCTGTCCAGTAAAGTAGTTTGGAGCATTGCCCCGCCCCAGAGCTCTGATCTGCCCCCTGGCGGGCCGTCCCTTCTAATAAGCCTCTGGTGGCTGGCAGTGCTCCAAACGACCTTACCGGACAGAGCACAGGAACGGAGCTGAGGATGAAGGTAAGAGACATATCCTCAGCGCCCTGTGCTTTATAGGGACACATCAGCAGGTTAGATTAGTCTTTTCCCTTTAAATAATAATTCTAATTTTTTATGTATTTCGTTTACACATCCCTTCATGGAACAAAATATACAAAAATTTTAATAAAAAATTGTAATAGGTTAACCAGACACCCTCCGATCTGACGAGCAGGGGGCACTCCTAATGATTTCATTGGGGTTCATGTGAACACTTGAGCATTGAAAAATACTCCAGCATTTTAGTGCTCACTCAACACTAATGTTTTTCAGACTTGCTGGATTTACATTAAGGTGCATACTTCTACCACAAAGCTCTCAATCTGCTGCACAAGGACAACACCCATCATGACAAGCAGGGCCGGCTCCAGGTTTTTGTGGGCCCTTGGGCGAGAGAGCCTCAGCTTGCCCCTTTGTATAGCCCACCTCGGGGCACAGCTAGCACACCTCGCGGCACACCTACCAAATAAAGTTTGACAAAATAATGAAAAAAAAACGTAATTCAGTAACTCACAGGTGACGTCTTCTTTGATCTGAGGCGACCACTCTCCGTTTCCTCTCCATCTGGCCCAGACCACCATGATGATTTCTTCCAGCTACAATTCATCTCTTCAGGACCTGTCAGACAAACATCTGAGGCTCCGCATATTTCCAGCCACTTCCTTCCCTTTTTCCCACCCATAGACTCCTATACAGTAGTAACTCCACTGTTTGGTGTCATGTGCAGTAAAGTAAGGAGGTTTGTAGGTCCCGTGCTGTGCCCCCCATATAGTAATAATGTCCCCATGCTGTGCCCTCCATATAGTACTAATGCCCTCTGTCCCCATAGTAATGCCCCCTGCTCTGCCCCATAGTAATGCCCCCTGCTCTGCCCCATAGTAATGTCCCCTGCCCCCATAGAAATGCCCCCTGATCTCCCTCAGCACAAGAAAATAAAAAAATAAAATCATACTCACTAATCCGGGAGGGGGACGGGTCCTCTTCTCCCTTGTGTGCGCCTTGTGGATCCACCAGCAGGCGTGATGACGTCATCGCTCTGCGCCTGTTGGTGAGAGCGCATCCATGCTAGAATGGACTAGAATGGAGGTGCTAGAAGGAGGTCGTCCCCCTGGAGTCTGTATTCTAGCTCCTTCACCATAGAGCAGGCTAGAATGGAGTTACAATCAGGAGGCATTACATGAGGTATACCAGGGGGGACTACAACTCCCAGCGTGTCCAGCCTGTTATTATGGGAGATCAGAGGACATTACAGGAGGAGATATATTAGGACTACAACTCCCAGCATGTCCAGCCTGTTATTATGGGAGATCAGAGGACATTACAGGAGGAGATATAATAGGACTACAACTCCCAGCGTGTCCAGTCTGTTATTATAGGAGATCAGAGGACATTACAGGAGGAGATATAATAGGACTACAACTCCCAGCATGTCCAGCCTGTTATTATGGGAGATCAAAGGACATTACAGGAGGAGATTTAAGAGGAGTACTACAACCCCCAGCATATCTAGCCTGTTATTATTGGAGATCAGAGGACATTACAGGAGGAGATATAAGAGAACTTCAACTCCCAGCATGGACAGCTTGTTATTATGGGAGATCAGAGGACATTAAAATAGGAGATATAAGAGAAGGACTAAAACTCACAGCATACAGAGGGAAGGTATAAGTGAGCCCCCTCATGTCACATGACAATGATCACAGGTCCTTCATCCACCTGCATCCTCTCCCGTTCTCAGCCCCGCCCCCCCCCCCCCCAGTGCAGCAAACACAGCCGGCCCTGATGACAAGTATGATGGGGATTGTAGTCCTGAAACAGCCAAGAGACCCACAGGTCTTAGGTGTTGGGCCATGATGAGAGCTGTAGTTTTGGAATAGCCAGAAAGTCACAGGGCATGATGGGAGTTGTCACTTTGCAATAGATGGGGAACAACAGGTTTTGGTGTCAGTACCCGATGGGAGTTATAGTGTTGCATCAGCCAGAGAGCCACTGGTTTACAGTGTCAGTGCATGATGGGAGTTGTAGTTTTGAAATAGCCAAAGAAGTGAAAGGTATTTGGGTCAGGGTATGATGGGGGTTGTCACTTTGCAACAAATGGGGAGCTACAGGTTTTGGTGTTAGGACCTGATGGGAGTTGTAGTGCTGCAACAGTCAGAGACACACTTTTGGTTTCTGTCAAGGCGCTTGCAAGAGTCAGAGGTTTTTGGTGTTAGGCCATGATGGGAGTTGTAGTTTTGCTAAAGCCAGAGTGCCACCGATTGTTGTGTCCGAGTATAATCGGACTTGTCATTTTGCAACAGCTGCAGGGCCACAGTTTTTTGAGTTGGGGCATGATGGGGTTTTTAGTTTTGCTACAAGTATTCGCTGTCAGGGCATGATAGGAGTTGTACTTGTGCAAAAGCCAGAGAGTGTCGGGATGGGGAACACTGCTCTAACATATAGTTGTTGCCAATTTAAGGAAAGTGCCTCCAACCATAGGGATTATCATTCAAAGGGCTGACACTCCCTCTAAGACATGTCACCTCCTGGCTAATGGGCTCGCAACACAAAAGACCTCCCTCGGGACATCCAGACATTACCATATTAAAAAGCCAGCAGAACAGCTAATTTTCTGACAAGGCGAGGACATTTTTACATATAAATGTTTCCCAGTGATCTTTCTTGTCAGCAAATAAGGATTTCAGAGCATTAAAATAAAAATCCTGTTGTAAGCAGAAGGTACATGATCCATACTAGTGGCGTTATCTATCCACAGACACAAAGTAGTAGGGATTATGGAAGTCCTGAGAGGAGTCAGGACAATCTATTAAGCTGGCCATACGCATTACATAGCTGTGTGCTGAATGCTCATTTGGCTGTGTCTCTGCTTGGGCCCTATAACATGGAGCGATAATCTGCACAATCAGGCCGATTCAGCAGACTGTTGCTCCGTGTAATAAAGACAACGATCAGCCGAAGAAACAATCACCGGCTGATCATTGTCTTTTAACATCTTTAAAAATCATTGGCTGCTGACCACACATTGCTACATGTAATACTGATACGCGGCCGACGGCTAAGGAATGTGTGAAACAAAATAATACATTTTATACTTACCTGTCCAGGCTCCCAAATGTTCTTCTCGCTTTTTCCCGCTCACCACAGCCATCGCTGACATGTCTGAAGCCGTCTGCGCAGTAACAGGTTACTTAGCCAATCACTGGTCGTGGTGCTGTCCCATCTCAGCCTGTCACTTCAGAAATGGCTTCAGCAGTGCCAGTGGCAGCTGCGGTAAGTGGGGAGAAGCTAAAAGGACACCGGGTAGCCTGGAAAGGTAAGTATATACTTTATTATATATCATATACAGCAAGGGCTGAATGGACATCGCTAACAATATATATATATATATATATATATCTTGCTTCACAATCATAGAACCATCTAATAGGCTCGGTAAGCGATTTAGCAGATCGGCGCATGCTTAAATTAAATGTCGGCCTGTGTAATGTGGCCCTTTGGCCTTACACATGCACAGTCAGCTTTAGGGTCTGTTCACACGCACAGACTCGCTGCGTAAAACTCGCACAGAACTCGCATCAAACTCGCACGAAAGTAGCTGTGTTTTTTGTGGTGTTGAACTTGCCTGTGAAAATCATGTGAAAATCAAAACTCGCATGTAAAAATCGCACCAAACACGCAGCGAGAATACACATACATTGACTTGATAGCAATCAGTATCACTGTGGATTTATGTGTGAGAAACTAGCAGCGATAAATACGCAGCGAGTCTGTACGTGTGAACAGACCCTAAAGGAGAATTCTAGGCTCAGACTTAAAAAAAAAAATGCCGAGGAGGAGGTGGCTAAACATAACAACATGCATCTACCTCGCTGGCTCAAGCTAGGGCCACTGTACTTCCCAGTCCTCAGGCGGCTTCCAGGTCTAAGCGGAAACATGGGTTGTGACATGTCAGGCTCACTCAGCCAGTCAGAGGCCGTAGCGGAGTCCCGGGTCCCTACTCGAAGAAGTGGCCAGGAGGACCGGTAAAAGGAGCGGAGGACAGTGGACCCCAGTGCTGGAGCCTGTGACGTGGGTGCATGTTGTTATGTGCAGCCACCTCCTCTCCAGCAGTTTTGAAAAAAGTCAGTGCCAGGACTTCTCCTTTAACCAAGCATGCATACACTTGCTGTAAAGACAGCCATACACTTTCAATAGTTGACAGCCAAATGAATGTGGATTGCCGATTGACTGACAGCCTGTGTACCGGCCCTTTAAGAACAGTTTTCCATCCATTTTCTATGACACAATGTGGGACTGGTGGCACTCTGACTGCTACACTCACCAAAGTCTGTCAAAATGCCAAATATCCAACAGAGAGCCAGCATGAACGCATGGTCACCTTCCATCAGGGGTGTCAAACTCGTCACCCTCCACTGTTGCAAAACTACAATTCCCATCATGCTTTGGCAACCAAAACTTTAGTTATCCATGCATGATGAGAATTGTAGTTTTGCAAAAGTTGGAAGGCTAAAAATGTTATCCCTGTGCTCTACATCATTAGGAGATAAAACAGCCAAGGGAGCAGGCTATCTTTCCTATAGGATCAAACACTCTAAGGGTGGGTTCATACTGAGGAATTCTCGCGGATAATGTCCGCGGAATTCCGCAGTATGTCCACGCGCACGGCCGCGCGCCTTTCCGCCGACTCCATAGACACCATTCTATGGGCCGGCGTATTCCGCTATCCGCCGAAAGAAGTGACATGTCACTTCTTTCGGTGGATAGTGGAATACGCCGGCCCATAAAATGGTGTCTATGGAGCCGGCGGAAAGGCACCCGGCTGTGCGCTCGGACATACTGCGGAATTCCGCGGACATTATCCGCGAGAATTCCTCAGTATGAACCCACCCTAAGGATTATGGAGGTTTTTTAGATGCCCAGTCGCGGATTATAATGTGGGCGGTTTGGGCGGCTGCTCGGGGGTTGAGGCTCCTGGGGGCCCATGGCTATCTGAACCGTCCACATCTGATCCATCTCACTACAACTGCAGATCACTCTGGGATCCCCCGGAGCATCCTCTGGTGGGCCCTCAAGGGATGTGCAGCTGCTGGGCCACCCCCCCCCCCCGATTTCCTGGGTGAGTGCTCTATTCAGATGTGCATGCACAGGCGCATGCTTAATTGATGGGACGCCAACAGGTGACAGGCCAGGACTTCGGGCACTGGCAGTGCCTGTAAAGTGAGTGTGTCTTTCTATTTATCTTCTATTTATCTACTGTGGAGGAGCTGCACATGGACTAAGGGGGTGACTACACAGGGGGCTATCCACTAAATAGGGGACTGCACAGAGGGCCATGTACCAAAGGTGAGACTTTACAGGGGCCATTTACTATAGGGGGACTACACAAAGGACCTCTACTAAAGGGGAACTACATAGGGGTCTGCTACTATAGGGGAATTACACAGGGAGTCATCTACTATAGGGGGGCACACTGATGCGAGCAAGCATGTCACTCTAGTGTTTGGTGCCTATACATTGGGGGGGGGCAGGGTGGATAGATGGACAGCCCAGGGCCCAGGGTAAATTAAATATGCCCCTGTAGATACCCATTAGTTTGTCATTATTGATATATCTGTGATTATAAAACTCTGTAAAGATTTTGCAAGTGGGTTTAGGTCACTTGCGTGAGATTGCGTCAGGTTGTGTGAGATTTTTCAGAAACAGTCAAAAAACAAAAGGTGCAACAGCAACCCACAGGTGCAAGGGCTTACCGCATATACTCCCCTGTGGGTTGCTGTTGCACCTTTTGTTTTTTTGTCTGTACTTAAGCCACAAGCAGCAAGCAACCTGCAGTGTGAACAGAGTCATAGATCTGCTGCCAAAATTTCCCCTTTTTTCAGAAACAGTGCCACTTTCATCAAGAGGCTATGTTTGGTATTGCAGCTTGCCCACATTCACCTTAACTACACTGAGCTGTAATACCAGACTCTGCCTGTGCACCGTAGTGGTGCTGTTTAATAAAAGTAAAGAGGCCTCTGGGCTACTCCACTCTGGAACAGGACCGGGTTCATTTTCTAGACTCCTATATGGAGGAAACATGTCATGAGACAACCCATCTTACTGTAGACATACACAGAGGAGGTAGGGAGCATTTATAGATCCCGTTTATGACCAGTGGATTATAGGTTTTGTTTAATTGTCGTTAATAGTAAACCGTCTGATGGTTTTGCATCCTCTGTGCATTTATTAGTCAAAATATGAGTCATCAGGAGGAAAAATCATAGACGTTAGTAATTCATCAGATGGTGATCACCATAGTAACCCTAGAAGTTAGAACACAATACTTCCCGTTTCAGTTCTGAAAACAATTGATACCGTGTAAAATATGAAAGATTTAACCGCATCTGTTGGTCATGAGCAAACGTCTGCAAGAATTAAAAAATTGGCAAAATTCTTCTAGTTAAAATTCAGAAATTCATCCACATTGAAGGTGTCATCTAGATTGAGGGACATGTTATAGTCTTAGAGGACTTGGACTATGTATAAGTAAAAACCTCTGAGGCTGAGTTTAGACAGTACATTATTCATGTGTTTCTGCAATTTTTATGTCTAATTCTTTTAGAGTAAGGCCTAATTCACATATACGTTGTTCTGTCTGCAATTGCAGGCAAACCAATGTTATCCTATGGCCCTGTTCACACGTCCGTACTTGTATATGGGGCCACGATCCGTGCCGCAAAAAAAACGGACATGTTGTAATGCAGACCGTTTTTTTTCGGCACGGATCGCTGGGGTAATGATGTGTGAACGTAGTGCTCCGTGAAGCGCGGCCTCGGACTGTACTACGGGTGTGTGAATGTGGCCTTACACTCACCTTACCAATCACCTTCCACTGCTGTGCTGTCTCTTCCTCGATACTGGACCAATCTCTGCTCACCCGGTTCTAGTGTTTCATGATTGACTCCACCGAGGTCACCACTGTGCTTCATGGTTGACTGCCATAGTCACACATCACTGGAGCGGGGTGGGGGCGAGAGAAGCCTTGACACAGGAAAGCAGGGAAATAGTTAGGTGAGTGTAACTCCTTTTCTTTTTTTTTTTAAAGATTTTTTCCATGCCAACGGGTCTCTTCTAGATTCCGATGATGTGTGGCAGATATTTTTGATCTATTCCACTGGTGTCAAGCTCACGGCCCTCCAGCTGTTACACAAAATTCCCATTAATACCTGGACCGACGAAGCTTTGGCTGTTTAGATATGATGGGAACTGTAGTTTTGAACCAGCTGGAGGGCCACAGTTTTACATCTATGCTATATTCCTTTAATCAGAATAGAATTGCTGCCCTGTAGGAGTCCTGTAGGAGTACCGGTACGTCATATGTCCTCATTAGCACTTCAAAGCGAGGCCGCGCGGCGGCCCCGCTTTGAAGCGCCGCGTGTAGCCCGGGACCGCCGCTATTAGCGGGCACGGTCTGATCGCCGTGCCCGCTAATTAGCTAATCGGAGGCAGCTGTCAAAGTTGACAGCTGCCTCAGATTACCGGAGGCAACCTTTCCCTGGTGTCTAGTGGGGGAGATCGCTCCTCCGGGACGTTGTCCCGGAGGAGCGATCTCTGTTACTGATGCCGGCCAGGGACTCGTCCAAGATGGCGCCGTCCCCGGCTCGGCACTTGTTTACTTCCGGCTGCAGCAGCCGGAAGTAAACGAGTGCCTATCTCATTGATCTCTGCAGCATATCTATGCTGCAGAGATCTCAATGAGAGATCAAAGTGTATATACTAGAAGTCCCCCAGGGGGAATAACTCTAACCCCAGGGGGAATAACCCTAACCCCAGGGGGGCTTCTAGTATATGTGTAAAAAAAAAAAAAAAGTGTTGTTTATAGTAAAAAGCCCCCTCCCCCAATAAAAGTCTGAATCACCCCCCTTTTCCCAGGTTTTAAATAAAAGTAAACAAATAAATAAATAAACAAACATGTTTGGTATCGCCGCGTGCGTAATCGCCCGAACTATTAATTAATCACATTCCTGATCCCGCACGGTAAACGGCGTCAGCGCAAAAAAATCCCAAAGAGCAAAATTGCGCATTTTTGGTCGCATCAAATCCAGAAAAAATGTAATAAAAAGCGATCAAAAAGTCGTATATGCGCAATCAAGGTACCGATAGAAAGAACACATCATGGCGCAAAAAATGACACCTGACACAGCCCCATAGACCAAAGGATAAAAGCGCTATAAGCCTGGGAATGGTGCGATTTTAAGGAATGTATATTTGTTAACAATGGTTTGAATTTTTTATAGGCCATCAGATACAAGAAAAGTTATACATGTTACATATCGTTTTAATCGTAACGACTTGAGGAACTTGCATAACAAGTCAGTTTTACCCCAGGGCGAATGGCGTAAAAACACAGTTCCCCCAAATAAAAGAAATGCGTTTTTTTTTCAATTTCACCACACTTTGAATTTTTTTCTGGTTTCGTAGTGTACTTTATGCAAAAATTCAGTCTGCAGTTGCAAAGTACAATTAGTGACGCAAAAAATAAGGGCTCATATGGGTTTCTAGGTGGAAAAATGCAAGTGCTATGGCCTTTTAAACACAAGGAGGAAAAACCGAAAACGCAAAAACGAAAATGGGCCCCGTCCTTAAGGGGTTAAAGGTGAAGTCCGGCCATTTTTAAAATCCTGCAGCCGGCTGGGGCATGGGGGAATTTGATCAGGAGTAGGAACTCACCTCTCCCCGTGCCCGTGGTGAGCGGTGGGACTGGTCTCGGGACCCCTGCTGGGATCTCTGGCACTAACGCCCTTCCAGTCACTGATCATCGTCATCCACCAGCTGGGACAGGCATTTTCCCCTGCACCATGAAGCCTTTTTTAGCGGGGGACCTGAGGCCAGTCCCGCCACTCACCGCAGGCACAGGGAGAGGTAAGTTCATACTCCTAATCAAATTCCACTTGTCCCAGCCGGCTGACAGATTTGAAAAATTGTCTGACTTCTCCTTTAAGGTCTCTGTTTTCTATGTTTTATGTTGCAAAAACCAAGTACTCCACAGATTACCCAGAGGAGGACAATACACCCTACAAAGCTTCTCTGCCTTGGGCTGCATTATACAAAACAGGAAAATAAGGGCCACGCTGCAGGCAAGTTTTGGGCGCAGGTGACATCACTGTAGAACAGAACCTCATAGAAAACCATAAAAACAATACAATCTGCAGAGATATCAGTGCAATCTTGGAAATACCCCCGTTACTCCAGCACCATGGGAACGTCTTCTCACATCTTGAGCGACCTGTTCTGTCATCAGGCTCTACCTGAGACACAAGTATAATGATTGAGTACCTTTAACGCATGAATACAGATTGTCTGGAGATAGCCGCAGACACTTGTGGAAGTTATTAGCAGGTGAGTAATGATGACTTTATAAAATCAGGCCATTTTCTATTGTGTAAGGAAATGTTCTGAATCAGGTGGGTGCCTGATCCTTTTTCACTCGTGAACATAAGCCGTCCCCAGCTATACCTCTCCCCATTCAGGACATATACTCTGCCCCACCATGTGGTTGAACGTTCAAGTTTCCTCTTCAAAGAGGGGAGGAATAAGCTGCAGTCAGACCAGAGATGAGCGTAACTCAAGCATGTTACTGTCCGATTGTTCAGCATTTGAATACCAGTGACTGAAGAAGTTGGATTCAGCCCTAGGGAGTCCTGGAAAACATGGATACAGCCATAGGCCTATGGCTGTATCCATGTTTTCCAGGACTCCCTAGGTCTGAATCCAACTTCTTCAGTCACCGTTATTCAAATGCTGAACGATCGGACTCCAGCATGCTCATCTCTAAGTTATGGCAGTGGCTTATTTCACCCAGGACAATGGGGTTGGGCAGCTGAAATCCAGCACGTCCAACTCTCTTCTGCTTTGACATCATCTGTCAGTAGGCCGCCATACACTTCAGACAGTCGGACAAAATTAACAGGATCCACCAACATGTAATGGCACCTTTAGTCTTGGAGATCTACGTAAACAATGTAGCTTGCCGGGCTATACTGAAGTCAATGGGATCTTTACAAATTGGGTAACTGCCCCGCTTTGGCTGCCTTCATCTTCCTGACCACCTGTGGCAAACATGGTTGGTCTTGAAGGAAGGATTACAAGAAGGGAATACCCCTTTAACTGTGCTAGTGAGATTAGGCTGTATGTTCTGATGGGCCGGTGACCAAGGAGAAGGTTCTTTGTACAGACCTGCATTATATTCCAGCACATATAAATAAAGAATAATAACGGTAATTATCTGATTACTCATCATTAAAGTAATTATAACAAAAACTGAATTACTCTCTATTTAATTCAATGACTGGGAAGAAATTATCACTGATAACCACCGAAGGACGTGTTAAAGGAACACCAACCATAGTTACAACTAAAGAGAAAAACATCCTAACAAATCCTCCCATCATCCTCCTCTTCTTTCATCCACACTCAGCAGCCAAAAACTGAAAGAATCAGGAGGAAATTAACAAATGTCATCTCTCTTGGCTATCTGTTTGTTTCAGGATCTTTAGTATACAATAGTGTGTGTATGACTGCTCACCTCTGCTGGTATATACAGTACTTTGTGCATCACTGCTGGTATATACAGTACTGTGTGCATCACTGCTGGTATATACAGTACTGTGTGCATCACTACTCTTCTCTGCTGGTATATACAGTACTGTGTGCATCACTGCTGGTATATACAGTACTGTATGCATCACTGCTGGTATATTCAGTACTGTGTGCATCACTGCTCACCTCTGCTGGTATATACAGTACTTTGTGCATCACTGCTGGTATACACAGTACTTTGTGCATCACTGCTGGTATATACAGTACTGTGTCCATCACTGCTGGTGGTATACAGTACTGTATGCATCACTGCTGGTATATACAGTACTGTGTGCATCACTGCTGGTATATACAGTACTGTATGCATCACTGCTGGTATATACAGTACTGTATGCATCACTGCTGGTATATACAGTACTGTATGCATCACTGCTGGTATATACAGTACTGTTTGCATCACTGCTGGTATATACAGTACTGTATGCATCACTGCTGGTATATACTGTGTCCGTCAATGCTCACCTCTGCTGGTATATACAGTACTGTGTGCATCACTGCTTACTAGTGTTGAGCGGATTGGGGAAACTGTCTAGGTTTTGGCATCTTCTCTGAACCCAAACGCCTGACATTTGACCCCTTGCATCCGGAGAAGTTGGAAACCATAGGCTGTATCCATGTTTTTCAGGACCCAGCACGTCCACACACAACACTGTCAACCCATTAAATAAAATGGGTAGCATGCGCTGCTTTATTTCCCCACTAGGGGTGTTGCAGGGCAGTTGAGAGCCTGCTGCCGCAAGATGCTCCACAGACACTGGGGGTCTCAACAGCAAGATAAGCAAATTTCCTTGTTCCCTCCTTACAAAGTTTACGTATAAAAGACAAGCTTACTGAATAAAGACATGTTACACCTCTGTGGCCCTTCAGCCCAGGCCTATCATGCCTATTCCACATATTGGCCTTGTCTTGTCTCTCTACACGTCTTATATTTATCCTAAAGACACCATCTATTTATTAATTAACAGCGTTCGATCAGACGATTCTCCGGTCATTTCCAGAAAAAAAAAATAGATGTAAAAATCGCGAGATCAACCAGTCTCTTAAAGGATTTGAATTAAAGGTATTACAGCAGGATTGACATATTTATAAAGAACCCATTGTAGCCATGCTAGATTCTACCTGATATATACTATTCATAGGATAGGGGATAGCAAGCTGATTGCTGGGGGTCTTACTGATGGGACCCCCACTGAAGCGTTCGGTGGCCCTATAGAGAATGATTGGAGTGCAGACAATGGTGTTGGTGAAAACGTGTCGAGTTCTCTGTTAATTGCAGGACGATTTCATTCTAGGGATCAGTGGGGGTCCCAGCAGTTAGACCCCCAGTAGTAGGCTCGTTATTGATAAGGATAGCAATCTCAGATGGGAATATCCCTTTTAAGGCCAGGCAGATGATCTGGACTTCTTAGAACTGATGGTAGAAAGGTCTGGAGAAAGTTTTCTACATATAGAAGTGCTCAGGGTAGCAGTAAAACATAAAAACATGATGTTGTTAATTGCCAAGTTCTAATTGAATAAAACAAATCAATAAAATAGAGTATAAAAAGCAACATAAAGGACAATAAAGTGTAAGGACAGCAGACAGGAATGAAGAGGGATAAGTGACCAGATCAGGCTGTGATAGCTGCTAAAAGTCATACGCCACCTTAAAAAAATACGTTTTCACCGTGTGAAGGTTAGAAATGAATGTCATGGCCTGGGGAGTAGTATTCCAGAGAATGGGTGCAGCAGCAAGGGAGGATCCTGGGGAGGGAGGGGAGAGATGGTAATGAGGGAGCATGATAACCTTAGGACATTAGAGGGGAGAGCACAAGGGGGTAGCAGATCAGAGCTGAGATTAAGAAGGTGCAGCAGGGTGGAGAGGCTTATCGGTAACGATGTCTCTGCAGCCCTTGCTTAACGATCATCAGGGCCGTGGAATAGGCACAGTAAACGAGCGCCGATCTAGCAGATCGGCGCTCATTTACATAATTGATCGGGCCCCCATCAGCCCGTGGACCCTTAAGACTGGTGCGAGAGTATTCCATATATTTCTAGTAGAGACAGATAACCTAAGGGCAAAGTAGGAAACGGGAGTGCGGGCAAGGCATGGGTGCCAGGAGGGACCCCTACAAGCCAATGACATTTACATAAAGAGCAGAATTATTTTTTTGCAAAGAGTCCAAATGTCTTGAAAAGATGAAGAAATCTACTTCAAGGCCTTAAAGGTTGAACAACCAAGGCACAATAATCTTGGCCATTGTATTCCTTGCCATGTGGCCCCTTTATTTCTATGTGTGTCACTACAGGTAACCACTAATAAAGTAGCAATATTAATAATTCATAAATAAATAAATATATAATATTATTAAAGTAATAGATAAAGTATATCTATCTATTTATCTATCTATAAAATTATTAAAGTAATAGATAAAGTATATATATATATATATATATATATATATATATAAAAATATATATATATATATATATATATATATATATATATATATATATACGAACGGACAAGGGCAGCATGCTTGCATAGTTGTCTGGTGCCATCAGGTAAGACCGATGATCATTAGCCCACAGCTATATAAGGATAATCGCGAAGCATTCTAATATAGTGAAAATCCAAAAAAGTGAGTTTATTCCATGCAAAAAGTGCAACATTTCAACCACCTCTCGCGGCCATTTTCAAGCACATATATAGGGTCATTCCATTATGCATGGGGGAAGGAAGTGCAAACCCTACGGGCACCCATAGCAGATTCTAACATACGTTGTTAGGTTCAAATTTTCTAGGTAAAACTGGGTGACAACCAGTCTGGGTGTTATTATAGCTTCCATGCTGTTTTAATCAATGGGAGAATGTGGTGACAACCACTGTAGGTGGCATCTGTAATGCTATGCCTTGGGTTGTCACATAAAGTAAGAAATGACCAAATATGATTTGTGTATTTTAGTGACGCAAAGACTTTACTGCTGATTTTCCATCAGTTCCTCATGCCTCGCATAGCCTGTGGGGGGCGCCGCTTCATGCATTGACTCTGCCGTCAGGATTGCATGTTTTCTTTCCAGCCAATAGTGAATCTTTCCATTACCGCCTTGAAGAAAGCAGCACATCTTGTTTGAATTCCATCCAGTACATACTGGTTTTCTAAATGCAACACGTTGCTTACACTGGATTTCTTTTATGATGCATGCATGTGGAACAGGAGCTCGAAAACCTGTTTTTCATTCATTTGGAGCCACCCCTGTGAGTTTCTCAGAGGTAATTGAAAATAATGCCTGTCCTGCGGTTCGTATGGCATTGACCTGTCACATGACAAAAGGCCTTGTTACAGAGGAGAGCTGAATGGCTTATTGCCATGGGGTCTACGGAAATGAGAGTGTCCTGCAGAATACGGATTTGCTTGAGGTCTATAAGAAGTTTGTTACTAATGAAACCATTTTTAGGATTTTCCATAGAATAAAAAAAAAAAAAACACACAAAGGGGGAGATTTATCAAGCATGGTGTAAAGTGAAACTGGCTCAGTTGCCCCTAGCAACCAATCAGATTCCACCTTTCATTCCTCACAGACTCTTTGGAAAATGAAAGGTGGAATCTGATTGGTTGCTAGGGGCAACTGAGCCAGTTTCACTTTACATCATGTTTGATAAATCTCCCCCAAAGAGTATTGAAACTATCAGTGTTATAACCAGTAGCTGGAATCTCCCCAGCTACTGTGTCTCTATTACGTGTCTATGGGTTATAATCTATGTATTTGTAAACCCCTAAGGCTATGTTGCCTTCCAATATAGGTTTAATTAAAGGGCAACTCCAGCAAAAAATGTTTTCTTTTAGATCAACTGGTGCTAGAAAGTGTCAGTGGCAGGAAAAAAGGGGATACTATATGTTTTTCTTCTGGCTAGGGTATACACCCATTAACTTTCTGAGACTTTAATATTAAAGGGTACTCTGGCAAAAATCTTTAACTTTCAAATCAACTGGTTTCAGAAAGTTATATGGATTTGTTATTTACTTCTATTAAAAAATATTCCAGTACTTATCAGCTGCTGTATGTGATGACATAGACATAGATATGTAGGATATACAGCAGCTGGTAAGTACTGGTAGACTTAAAATTGAAAAAAATTTTTTAGAGTTTCCCTTTTATTTATTTATTTTTACTTTGATAAGAGGCTTTTTTTTATTCTTCTTTCAGTAAACATCTTTTTAGACCCATTAGGGGACATGAACCTGTAACCTGCAGTTATATAACGCACTACAGTCCATGGGTGTTGCTGGCTCTGGGATTTTTGGCTCAGTAATTTGAATCTCTGGGCAACCATGACTTTTACATACATCTGCATCCTCTGAATACAGACACAGTTGAATACTATGGCAGGGCAGGATACTCACAGCTCCCTGCACTCACACTCAGACTACAAGCCGCTTCGAGTGACATCATTGTGTCTCCCTGCATGGGATCCTAGCCCAATAGGCCTGAAGACACAACAGCTCTGTTCATGCCTAAGTATTCATTTTGGGTGCCCTGTGGAGGAATCGATATAGTGTGGGCAAATACTAGTGGACACACCAATGCTGAGAGGTCGGCACTGTGGGGACATTAATACTTAGATTGGGGTCACTAAGGGGCATCACTACTAGGTGGGGACTCCAGGAAAGCACCAGTACTGAGTGATAGGCACTGTGGCCACATCTGTACTAAGTGGGGCCGCTAAGGGAGGCACCAAAAGTAGGTGGGAGGTTTTAAATGGCACTAATACGGAGTGGGAGGCACTAAGGAGAATGATTACTAAGGGTCCTATTAGACAAAGCGACTTTTTGCTTTCTCTGATTACCGATAAACGATCACTTTTTGCAAACGACTTGAAATCATTCACTATAATACACGGAATGATAGGCGTTGATAATGATCGTTCTCTAGTATACGAATGATTGTAATTATGAATGAATGATGTGTACATACACCGAAAGATTTGCAAACGATCAGCAAACGATTGCCAATGACTTAAATTTTAAGAATATAACAAGGGGAACACCAATACAGAGGGGAAATCATTAAGGAGTTACTAATATTAAGTGGGGGAACTATTACTGAGCTGGGAAACTAAGCTGTATCATTACTGAGTAGAGATACTAACTTGGCACTATTACTAAGTGGGGAAACAACAAAGGCACCATTTTTGATTAAGAAGTACTGTAAGTACAATCAAGATAGAGGCCCCCGCACCGCACTCTCTCCGCCTACTGTTAGTTCACCCTTGCGCTGCCACTTAGGATCCACGCTGCTCAAGGTGCTCGACAACAATGGAGAACAGTAACAGCATACACTTCCGATATAAAGAAGGAAAATCGGAGCACCGATTTTCCTTCTTTATATCGGAAGTGAGTACTGTAAGTACTGTAAGTACCAGTGGTTCAGTGTGGACCGATGCTCAGTAATAGACCGGCACCGTGTACGGGAACTGGGCTGTGGTTCAAAAAAAGGACCGCTGCACCGGCTTTCTTGCGCCGTTCTATTCATGTGCAAAACCTAAAGCGAAACTTTCACAGGCTCCCGACCCCCCGCTAAAGTCCCCTATACTTACCTGATCTCGCCGGGTCCCGCTTCTTGATCCGGTCCGGAGATGCAGATTTCAGCGCCCGAAGCCCGGCGTGCGCGCCCCTGAGATGGTCCGACGCTCATAGAGAATGAATGGAGCGTCGGACTTACCATTCATTCTCTATGGGCATCGGACTCATCTCAGTGGCGCGCGTGCTGGGCTTCGGGCGCTGAAGTCTCCTTCACCGGACCGGATCAAGAAGCGGGACCCCGCGCAATCAGGTAAGTATAGGGGGCTCTAGCGGGGGGTCGGGAGCCTGTCACCCCGGCATGGGGGGGGGGGTTGACAGGTCCTCTTTAAAGCAAATGCACCTGATGGACCTAATAGAGAGGTGATTTTTCTTTGTGTGGGGGTGCACTACTACTGTGGGGTACAAAGGGGGCACTTGTACCATATAGGACACAAAGGAAAGCACTACTACTATAAGTTATACTGGAATATAACTTAACCACTGTTTTCGTTAGGGGCACTAAGGGGGCGCTAATGTCATGTTGTGCACTCAAAGGGCCAATAAACTAGGCAGTGATGAATTGTGGCTCATAGGAACTATCATGGCAGTCTGGGCTGGATGGAGAAGAAAAGTAGTGACCTCTAGTAACTGCCTGTCACCTGTACAATATTCATATGGCAAATATGTCACAGAGACTGAGACTCCTTGTCCTTCTGGATAACACACAGAGGCACAGTAAACTATATGCACCAAGTATCATGAGCCCTTAAGTTTTATGGAGCATAAGGGCCTATATCTCCATTGGGCCCTGTACTATACTGGGATGTTATATTTTATTTCCAGTATATAGTAACTAGTATAAATCGTGTATTAAATATACACATTGCTTGTACTATTATATATCACTTACTCTGTGGCTCTAGATTATCATCAATAGAACCTCCTGTGGTGTCATGGCTGAGGTTTCCTCGGTGCACTGTGCGTATAGGATATTTATTTCAGTATACATTACATTGTGAGCGGAAACCTCAGTTTTGTTGACCTGGACTATGAACTTCAGCCTGAAGTGTTGACCTGTCTCCTTTGTCGGGTTTTGGTAACATCTTTATTGGTGCCACCGATGCAGATTTTACAGCATTGTTCCCATTGAAACACCTGATATTTCAGCAGAACTCAAGGCGCGCTATTGTAGGTCAAAGGAATCCTTAAGGTGCTGTTGGTGTCCATTGTATGACAGATCTGGAAGAGCTCTGCGGCTGCCATTATACATGGAAACCGCAACGCAGATGTCATAACCTTAAAGCCAATGGACAGTTAGGTACATCACTTTTTTTGCACTGGCGGTGGGCCCGCCGCCTCCCCGGTGGGACCATATTCCCTCCCCTTTATGTTGTGGCTCCAGAAGATAGAAGCAGCTCTAAGGCTGTCTGGAAAACATGGATACAGACATAGGCCATCGGCTGTATCCATGTATGTTAGGACTCCCTAGGGCTGCATCCAACTTCTTCAGCCACTGTTTATTGAATGTTGCACGCGCAGGTTCTGAACCCAAGCGTGCTTGAGGTTCGCTCATCTCTAATCTCTAACTGAACCATATATTTGAGTAAAGATGGGCCCTAACAGTTGTTGACCCCACAGCAGTCGCTATGGGGGAGATTTATCAAACATGGTGTAAAGTGAAACTGGCTTAGTTGCCCCTAGCAACCAATCAGATTCCACCTTTCATTTTCCAAAGAGTCTATCAGGAATGAAAAATGGAATCTGATTGGTTGCTAGGGGCAACTGGGCCAGTTTTACTTTACACCATGTTTGATAAATCTCCCCCTATGTCTTCTATTCAGACAGTTTCACCCGTGATGGCAACTGTAGCTCCCACACAAGTTGATATGATATTACCAATGCTATGGTATCCTGGTGCTATTACTTCACAAATACTATCTAGTACAAACACCATTAGTAGGCTATGTTGACACTGTGTAAGAAAGTCAGAAAAGGGGGCCATTTTTTTTTTAAATAATGTCCCTTATTACCGAAATCTATTAGAAGTCAATGGCTATAGGGGATGCAGAGGGTGCAGTTGCACCCGGTCTCTCTTTCCCACCTGAGGAGGCCAGTACTTTAAATGAAGCATTATACTGTAGCTGACAGCTTTTATACTGGCTTCCTGTTACACGTCTAATGGCTTCCTTCATGCATTGACCCCCATGTCGAAAACACAACGGTGTTTAATAACAATACTGTACCATGGGCAGAGGAAGAAACACTGAAGAAAACCAATTGCCCTATAGGTCCTATATACATGGCCAGATCTAATATACCGCACACATACAACTGTATGGGCCCATACTATACCCACATACGCCATATGGAGGATTTCATTGAACGCTGTATAAATTTTTTTTTTCTTGAAAGATTACAGACCCACATGGATGGAGACACCAGACAGTGTCACACGTCACCGCAATATGGACCCATAGCTTCTCTGTATGTTTCATGCCGGTTTTGTCGCGTGCATGAGGTCTTACATAAAGTGAAATCCCTACAAATTGGTCTGGGGCGGATGGTGCATAGTAAGAATGTATGTCATATGAATATTTGCTGTGCGGATAATATGGCAAAGATTAAAATGATCTATACTAATACCACTGAAGGCAGGAAAGTTACAAAACATCTGTTTTGGGTTAAACAGTGTAATTCCATGACGTCGTGATAAATGCATCATCTCAGAATGCATCCATCTGCTGGAAGTCATGTAAATACCTTCATGTAAACAGGACACTCAAAAGCTTCTTCTTATTATAGATTGGGATGAACTGGAATCATTGCATGTGTGTTCAGACTATGGTGATTGTGCGTTCACACTATGGTGGATTGTGTGTTCAGACTATGGTAATTGTGTGTTCAGACTATGGTAATTGTGTGTTCAGACTGCTGCGGTGATTGTGTGTTCAGACTGCTGCGGTGATTGTGTGTTCAGACTGCTGCAGTGATTGTGTGGTCAGACTGCTGCATTGATTGTGTGGTCAGACTGCTGCGGTGATTGTGTGTTCAGACTGCTATGGTGATTGTGTGTTCAGACTGCGGTGGTGATTGTGTGTTCAGACTGCTATGGTGATTGTGTGTTCAGACTGCGGTGGTGATTGTGTGTTCAGACTGCTGCGGTGATTGTGTGTTCAGACTGCTGCAGTGATTGTGTGGTCAGACTGCTGCGGTGATTGTGTGTTCAGACTGCTATGGTGATTGTGTGTTCAGACTGCTGCGTTGATTGTGTGTTCAGACTGCTGCAGTGATTGTGTGGTCAGACTGCTGCAGTGATTGTGTGGTCAGACTGCTGCGGTGATTGTGTGTTCAGACTGCTATGGTGATTGTGTGTTCAAACTGCGGTGGTGATTGTGTGTTCAGACTATGGGCCCTATTACACAGAACGATAATTGGCTGAATCAGCCCTATCCGTCCGATTATCGCTCTGTGTAATAAACACAGCGATCAGCCAATGACAAGGATCATCGGCTGATCGTTGATATAGGTTTGGACCTATGATTGTTGGGCGCCGACCGCGCATCGCTACATGTAATAGTGGTGTGCGGCCGGTGGTTGACAATTTCCAAACTCTATACATTACCTATCCATGCTGCAGGGCTCCTCTTGCGCTCTGCTTCTCCCTGGGTCCTGCGCGCTGCAGCTCCAGAGCGGCCTGTCTAAGCTGACAGGCCGCTCAGTCAATCACTGGCTGGGACCTCCGCGGCCAGTGATTGGCTAAGCGGCCTGTCAGCTCAGACAGGCCGCTCTGGAGCTGCAGCGCACGGGACCTGGTGAGAAGCGGAGTGCAAGAGGAGCCCTGCAGCATGGATAGGTAATGTATAGAGTTTAAGCAAGGGCTGCAAGGACATCGGTAACGATGTCCATGCAGCCCTTGTTAAATGATTATCGGGCTGTGTAATAAGCCCAGTAAATGAGCGCCGATCTAGCAGATCGGCGCTCGTTTACAGTTATTATCAAACCCCCATAGGCCCGTGTAATACTACCCTAAGGTGATTGTGTGTTCAGACTACTGCGGTGATTGTGTGTTCAGACTGTTGCAGTGATTGTGTGTTCAGATTATGGTGATTGTGTATTCAGACTGCTGCACTGATTGTGTTGATCACATCAGGGAGCGTCATAAAAATTGTGGCAAATTGAAGAGAATTTATCAACAGATCAATGCAACACTGGTGGGTCCATTTGCACCCAATAAATGCCCCCTTCCCAAAATGATCTATCTGAGATGGGATTTAAATAAATTCATTCGCTTTCTGCCATTGTTGGAGTTGGATGATGTCACTGGCTTCATGTTTCCGATGTTTGTAGGGTTGGCTCAGTTATGGTGACTCCATGACATTTACATCTCCTTTCATTCGCAGGGGTATACATACTATAGAGTTAGCTCCATCGGCCGCAATAAGACCCATGAAAAGAGGCAAGCTTGGCTCAGCCAAAGGATATAACTTATCTAATGCTTAGGAAGAGTTAACATACATCAACATGGCTTGTATTGACATTAACCCATTGCCATCAGCTGGTTCAGCCAATTCTTAAAAGGTGTATGGGGGCCTCATGACTGTCCATCAACCAATAATGTTGGTGGAGAGAAAGGACGGGTGTTGGCATCAGTGCTGTCTGGCTGCAACTTACCCTTCCCCTCTCCATAGAACACATGAACATTCGGCCTTGTTTTACAATCACTGCCACTTTTAACAAGAAGGGATTGTCCAAATCGGAGAACTCCTTAGATGGCCAAAAACATTAACCAGTTCCTGATCAAAGTCCATACATGACGACATGCGATGTCCTGTTCAATGACAAAGCCTAGAACATAAACAGGAAGTATAAGACTTCACACAATCGCACTATAACCACAGAAGAGTGTCAAAGAGATTGTAAAGTAATAAAAACATAAACCACTCACCTTTTGCAATACACTATCGAAAACACCTGATGACAGATGTATGTTACATAATACTAGACAGGCAGGTAACCGCACACCGCCACAATCTACTTGAGGCTTCTTGACCGACAGGAATCCATCTAATGAACGGGTGGAGCACAGTCAGGAAACTGCAGCCATATACAATATTTATGTCTAACTAATGTGTCCAAACCCACAACGCACTGGCCCAGATTTACTATAGCAAAAGCACCAAAATTTGGTCTTTTTTGACAGTTTTGTTAATACTTTTCCTACATGTACAAAAAGGCACATGACCACGGTAAAAAGGGCCGCTGCGTTAGGTGCCAAAAAGAGAGTCAAATACTGCGGCATATTTAAAGCCAACTTATAGTTGGTGTAAACTTAGGGTAGTATCACACAGCCCAATGACATGATGTAAGGGAGTGACGATCGGTGTTCGCTTACTGAGTCTATGTAAGGCCCGATAATCTTGCAGTGAGGGCTGCACGGACATCGTTAGCGATGTCTGTGCGACCCTTGTAAAATAAAAAACGTTTTCATATTTCTCCGCACTTTGCCCACTCCCCGCAGTGTCTGCTGCCACAGGCTGCTCAGCCAATCACCAGGACAATGCCGCGGCCAGTGATTGTCTAAGCAGCCTGTCACTTCAGACACTGCGGGGAGCGAGCCGAAGCTAGCAGGACATCAGGGAGCGTGCACAAGTATGTATAAGTTTATTATTATTATTTTTTTTGCACATTCATAAGCTGTGGGACACACATTGCTATTACACATAGCGATGCACAGTTGGCGGCCAATGATATTAGGTCAGGACCAAAAGACACGATCAGCCGATGATCCTTGTCATCAGCTGATCGTTGCCTTTGTTACACGGATCGATGATCGCTTATTGCTCTGTGTAAACGGGATTCAGACACAGGAATCAAGACACAGTTACTGTCGGATGTAATAACTCAGGCTGGTGAAGGAGATTTAATGGAGAGGGGAATGTTTTCTTGGCAGACCCTGCACCCTCTTGATATTAGTGGGTGAATGTTTGGACAGTAGCCCTAGAAAAAAGCAATCCTGTTTCCATGGGGCAATATTCATTTAAAAGTATTTTATCACCTAGAGGAACTTTTGACAAATTTCGGTAGTTCTGAAGGCCAAAGATGATCCAAAACTGCATGCTGGTCCATTCAGTGCAGGTACTTATATATGCAAAGAAGGGGTCCGTGGAGCCTCAGTTGTGGGCCAGATATCCCTCTCTCCAGAGAAGGAAGTCTGTTGCCAAGGGGTGCCTCCCAGTGGGGAGAACACCAAACCCCCCTGATAAATAGCCCCTAAGGTCCTCACTCTGTTGCGAGCATTAGGACCTAAATAGGGAAACACCAGGGTGGCCCCTGTGAGTCAAAGTCTAACTCTGTTGCGAGTGTAACAACATAACACAAGGGTTACCAAGGCTAGGCATCCATCCACAGACAGCTGTTTCGGGATATTTGCCCCTCATCAGTTTGGAGCAGGATTCTGGCTATCAGGGGCAATGAAAACTAGACCAACAAAACACAACAATCACTGAGCTCGGGGAGATCAGTGAAAAAAATCTGTATAGGGCCACCATATATTTCTTTAAAATAGGGAACCTTGGCTCTCATGCATGGACAGGACAGCCAAAGCTAAAGGAGTAGTTTTGCAACAGCTGGGAAGCCAAGGTGCTTTAAAGGAACCTATTCAGGGTGCCTGAACCACAAATCATTCCAATGACTTGCTCTGCCAGCCTTGTTTGATAGATTTCTTCCTATAACCAAATGGGGCTGGTGGGACAAAGAGAAACCACCAAGGAATACAGGGTGACTCGGCATGAAACTGATGAAAGGTTCCCTTTACGTGTTACCGTCATGTGCAGTAACTTTTGGCGTTTCATTAGACATGTCTAAACTTACTGATCACAGTGGGTCTCACTGATCCTGGGGGGTGGTGCACACCTCCTTGGCTCTCATATCAAACTTGTTTGCTTCAGTAGAGTCTGTGGCAAGGATGGGGAACCTTTGGCCCTCCAGCTGTTGCGAAACTACAATTCCGATCATGACTGGACGGCCAAAGTTAAAGCTTTGACTGTCCAGGCATGATAGGAATTGTAGTTTAGTAACATCTGGAGGACCGAAGGTTCCCCATCCCTGGTCTATGGAGTGAACAGGTTGGATGTGTTTACTGGCCAGGAAATGGACCGCACTCCCCCCAGCTGTATCTCGGGATCGCAGTGGACCAGCAGTAAGACCTCATGTGATCGGTAACGTTTCACATGTCTGATCATATCAAAAGTTGCTGCCAATGACAGTAGATGCCTAGATGCAACTGGTATCCCGATCTCACACAACAAACTAAATATACTAAAAATGTAAGTAAAAAACAAAAACGAAGCTCGAGCCAAATTACAACAATTATGCCGTCGATCAACATCAATTATGTCCTTTTATTGTAGTTTTTTCTCCTGCGGATGATTACACAACCAGAAGGTATTGTGTCGATAACAAAACCCAGAATGGCTGTATTATCCTGCTATCTAATCAATTACTTTGCCTTGAACACCAGAGAAGCTCATTTCTGCTCGGCACCGGCGGCGTATAACTATACGGTGACATTTTATAACACGCACTTTTTGGGGGGTTAGTTAATTGCGTAGTTAATGCTTTAGAATGTCGGCTCCGTTCCTGCTTCAGCCGTTTCCATGACGATGGGTGAATGCTCTAAAGAAATCCTTCCACTGTTTTGTGACCTCTTCCCAGTCTTTTCCACTCAAGGCTTTTTCTTTTGATAGACAGAAGGGGACAATAACAATTGTGTGACAGGGAGGCGTGGGAGAGCGCGCTTACTGGAAGAGAGTGGAGATGAGATGCCGTTCTACTGTGTGACCCACTCTAACTCAAAGTTCTCATTTCTCTTTTGTTCCAAACACTTTTTTTTTCTCTCCCCCTGTTCTGTACAACATGGACCATTAAAAAAAGCGGAATGAAAGAAGCCAAGAAAGAGCATTTCTGTAGCGGCAATGCAGGGACTTGGATGAGAACAGCAAATCTGAATGCTCGGCTTTCACAACCTCTTCCACTGGGCTGGGGTGTCACAACGCATTTCAAAAGGGCCGATACAGTGAGAGATTAAAAAGAATTATTCTGCGGGATTTAAAAAAAGGGCACATGTACATCCATCCGCGTGAAAAGGAGGAAAGTTTAATTCATTTTCAATGCACTAAACAAGTGGCTGCATCTTTGGTGAATGGGAAGGGGGGGGGGGGTGAAATTCTTATTTTATGTAGTAAAGATAATTCTCATGTTCAACGGTACATTTTAGGGATTGTTTTTGCATTGACTTTTTAGTTAAAAATTTACAAAGAGTTAAAAGTTTTATTCACATAAAGTATATACAGGAAATATTGCTATATCATAGTTCTGTAGTTGTATGGATCCAGTCTTTTCTTTAAGGTTCATGGGCTGCAGTAAGATGCATTGCCGCGGTATAGTACGTCTATCCATTGTATGTATAAAGGTAACACAAGCATGATCATGTAGCAAGGTGATCTCCTGTATAAATATTCTAAGAAATATATATATCTGTACACAGAGAGCGCAGTGGAGTGTGTACAGCAGGGTACAGGGGCTGTATAGTTCCATACTGAGAAGCCATACAAGCTCCATCCTGTATGTACAGGCTCTTTGCACCTCTGTATATACATGCACTATACATACATATATAGTATATATATACATATATATACATACAGTATATACAGGGCTCTGGATAGGTTCACACTATGTAAAAATGACGTCCATCTTGCATAATAAAGGCTATCATTGTACAAATATCGGACGTTATTTGCACGATAATGGCCATTATTAAGAAAGATGGACATCATTTTTACATAGTGTGAACCTAGTCTCTATGCGTTGCTGCACATAAACATTCTGTACTGCTGTATATCCACTCTGTGCACCACTGTATATACAGGGTATGTGCATTGCTGTATATCCACTCTGTGCACCACTGTATATACAGGCTTTCTGCAGACTCTGCATAGCTGTACATACACACCCTGTGCACTGCTATATATACAGGCTCTCTGCAGACTGTGGATTGCTGTGAATACACGATCTGTGCACTGCTATATATTGTTTCCATCATGCATGGACAGTCATGTGTCTTTGGGGAGACCCCACACACATCAGATGGTTGGCCTCCATGTATTTAATGTGTATGGCAAGCTGAAGGGTCGTGTTCACATTGCGTTGGGTGTGTACAGCTTATGTGCCAATATCATAAACTTAGCAAGTCCTTTACCACTTTTGGGGCCTGATGTCTAGAAATGAGCAAACTTCGTTCTGAACCGGACTTCCGGATTCCGGATTCCGGTTCGACTTCGGTTCGGATTCATCTATATGATACGGGGGTAGTGTATTTGGTTGAATTTAATGCCCTAGATGTCAGTAATATCATTATCTTTTCAATATCTCAAAGTCAATTTTTTTTAGACTTCAATATTCACCATTACAGGGTCTATGCAGGAAAAAGGTCACAAATGCAGTGAAGGAGCAGCAGTAGTCATTGGAGGCCAGTGGAGGACCAGCAATAGTCATTGGAGGCTAGTACAGGAGCAGCAGTAGTGAACATGGAGGCCGCTCCTCTTAAAGCTATACCGACGTGACACAGGGGGTGGGCTAGTGCAACATCCCTGCTGATTGGATGTATTCCGGGCATCATGGGAAAGCGCTTTTCCTGCCCGGAACACTTCCTGCTTTCTAAAATGGCGGCTGCCATTTTAGAAAGCAAAAAGAAAAAAAATAATTCGGAGCGGACTTCCAAAAATCCAGGTGGTGTAGCTCCTGGTGGATGGTCGTTGACTGCTAGACATTACTCTACAACACACGTTATTGCATTCTGCTCAGTTGTCAGACTTCCTGTGAGAAGGATGGTTTTTCCAATAAATTGTCTGACATCTAGGCCGTTCTGACCAGGCTGTTAGGAAGTGATGGGAACAGTGAAGAAGTGAGGACACACATGATGAGCGGGAGCCAGGTGGCCCAGACAGATCACCAGTAGGTAAGATTGCTTTATCCATCAACAATCCGAGCAGCAACCATAGTGTCCTTGTCCACCATCCAGACACAGGCGGCACCTTTTTACACCCCTCTGTCTCTGCCCGGAACATTTTCAGAGGCTTAGCAAAAGGAAATTTGGTAATACGGCACCATTTCCTGACCTGGCTGCCATTGACATCAGCCACCTTAGCCTTGCTTTGCAGTGGTGTCATAACAAGAAACCTGAACTGCTATAGACTGGAGTCTGATAGTCTTTAGTGATGGATCCAGGTTTTGTTGGGACACATGAGTACCACATGATGAGCGCTTCAATACTGCCTTAGCTGTGGAGCAACACACTGCCCCCTGCTGGTGTGATGATGTGGGAAGGACACACTGCCCCCTGCTGGTGTGATGATGTGGAGGACACACTGCCCCCTGCTGGTGTGATGATGTGGAGCACACACTGCCCCCTGCTGGTGTGATGATGTGGGGAGGAGGTACTGCCCCTTGCTGGTGTTATGATGTGGGGAGGACACACTGCCCCCTACTGGTGTGATGAAGTGGGAGAGACACACTGCCCCCTGCTGGTGTGATGATGTGGGAAGGACACACTGTTCCCTGCTGGTGTGGTGATCAGGGGGCTATCACAAATGACAGTCGGTCACTCCTAGTAGTGATATGAGCTTCAGTAACAGCTCAGTCATATGTACAGGACATCCTGCAGCCACATGTTGCCTGCCATGGTTTCCAGCTGCAGGATAATAATCGCCCACACACAGCAGGAATCGGGGCCGGCTCCAGGTTTTTGCGGGCCCTTGGGCGACAGAGCCTCAGCTGGCCCCTCATCCATCCACTAGGCACAATCACTTGAGACACCACTAACATACACAAACACACATTACTGACACTGACTGACTGACACACATACACACAAGTGACTGACACAGACAGTGAAACACACACACACATACACACACAGCACTTACAGCTCAGTTGTCTCCCTCTTCCTCTCTGTGAGGCTGATCTCCACACCATAAGGTTGAGTACCCGCGGGTCATGTGATCAGGTCCGTCACCTCTTTCTCTGTGCAGGTCCTACTCCGTCTCCTCTGTCTTTTCCTCTGTTCAGCCCGTTCACCCTGCACTACATTGAGCAGGCTGATCGTTAGAGAATCAGGCCCCTCTGCTTCCCTGGGCCCCCAAAGGTGCTGTGGGCCCCGACAGGAACGTCTCCACTAGATTGTAACATTTCCTTGGCTGCCCGGACACCAGATTAATCGCCAATTCATCAACCTACAAGTGTGCAGGATCTACAGGCTGAGCTATGGCCAAATGTGCTGAAGGATGCCATATAGAATCTGCATTCTCCATGCTTAACCGCATCTCATCTTGTACTAAAGACTCCTTTCAGTTGTACTCATCCTTTCACTCCATTATTACAATCACTTACATATGCCATCATTACATCACATACAAAGCCTTACTCGATTCCTTCTAGAAAGTCTATAGAACTTTTTGTTCTGTATAGAAAGCTTTATCCTGGTGTCTGATAAAGTCTACTCATATTTTTGTGCAGTGACAGCCTATGGGTTATATATACAGATATATGGTATATATCAGTGCGAGGCCTTCCTACTATCAGAGCAAAGCGCAGAACTCCAAGGAGCTGTAACCGCAGCCATATTGTTTCCCATCCAGCTTTCTCAGAAATATAAACCATATAAAAAGATTTTACAGCCTCTATAACAGCCTGACAGGACGGGACAATGCATGGATTATAAATGACAATGTAGGTATCCCATAATAGTGTGCATGGCTTCACAAGCACCGGGGTTGATATCTCCTGCAGCCGTACGCACATGTGAGCCATTCTGTATGAAGTCTGGCTCATGCTGGGACATGCCATCATACGCATAAGTATGCTACAGACAAATAACTCCAGGCCATGGGATGGGCCATTGCTCCTCCTAAATGATTTTTACCCCAGAGGCTTTTGAGTGATGATGTTTCATTCTGACAAAAGAATTCAGATGTGAGTCACAGCACATTCACATACAATGTTCATGTAACAATGAGCGAGCCGGACTACTGGGAAAGTTCACCGGGTGGCAGTGACAACCACTCGCTGACCTCGCCGTGAAAAGGTGTTAACGCGTGATAAGTGTTTCGCTTATAACTGGGAACGTGGGCATAAATCATGTTTCCTCTGAGGATATAGTGACGTTACAATGCACAAGCAGCAGGAAAGCCTTTATCATCCATTGACATTTCCTCAAAGAGTCACCGTGCTTTTATATGGCTTTTATGTTTTCTTTCCAGGCCGGCTCAGCTGCAGCTATAAGGCTCCTATCATGGTGAAGTATAGGGCCTCACGCTCCTATCATGGTGACGTATAAGGCCTCACGCTCCTATCATGGTGAAGTATAAGGCCTCACGCTCCTATCATGGTGACGTATAAGGCCTCACGCTCCTATCATGGTGAAGTATAAGGCCTCACGCTCCTATCATGGTGAAGTATAAGGCCTCACGCTCCTATCATGTTGAAGTATAGGGCCTCACGCTCCTATCATGGAGAAGTATAAGGCCTCTCGCTCCTATCATGGTGAAGTATAAGGCCTCACTCCTTTATCATGATGAAGTATAGGGCCTCACACTCCTATCATGGTGAAGTATAAGGCCTCACGCTCCTATCATGGTGAAGTATAAGGCCTCACGCTCCTATCATGTTGAAGTATAGGGCCTCACGCTCCTATCATGATGAAGTATAAGGCCTCACGCTCCTATCATGGTGAAGTATAAGGCCTCACGCTCCTATCATGGTGAAGTATAAGGCCTCACGCTCCTATCATGTTGAAGTATAGGGCCTCACGCTCCTATCATGATGAAGTATAAGGCCTCACGCTCCTATCATGGTGAAGTATAAGGCCTCACGCTCCTATCATGGTGACGTATAAGGCCTCACGCTCCTATCATGGTGAAGTATAAGGCCTCACGCTCCTATCATGGTGAAGTATAAGGCCTCACGCTCCTATCATGTTGAAGTATAGGGCCTCACGCTCCTATCATGGTGAAGTATAAGGCCTCTCGCTCCTATCATGGTGAAGTATAAGGCCTCACTCCTTTATCATGATGAAGTATAGGGCCTCACACTCCTATCATGTTGAAGTATAATGCCTCACGCTCCTATCATGGTGAAGTATAATGCCTCACGCTCCTATCATGGTGAAGTATAAGGCCTCATGCTCCTATCATAGTGAAGTATAATGCCTCATGCTCCTATCATAGTGCAGTATAAGGCCTCATGCTCCTATCATAGTGCAGTATAAGGCCTCATGGTCCTATCATAGTGAAGTATAAGGCCTCATGCTCCTATCATGGTGAAGTATAAGGCCTGACGCTCCTATCATGGTGAAGTATAGGGCCTCACGCTCCTATCATTATGAAGTATAAGGACTTAAGCCCCTATCATGATGAAGTATAAGGCCTCACGCTCCTATCATGGTGAAGTATAGGGCCTCACGCTCCTATCATTATGAAGTATAAGGCCTCACGCCTTTATCATGATGAAGTATAAGGCCTCACGCTCCTATCATGGTGAAGTGTAAGGCCTCACGCCAGGCCCGCTTCTGCCATGAGGCGGAATGGGGGTGGTTCGAGTGCCAGTGAGGGGGGCGGCAGCCTGAGGTTTGCCTCAGGCCTTATCATGATGAAGTATAAGGCCTGACACTCCTATCATGGTGAAGTATAAGGCCTCACGCTCCTATCATGGTGAAGTATAAGGCCTCACGCTCCTATCATGGTGAAGTATAAGGCCTCATGCCAGGCCCGGACTGGTAATCTGGCAAGCCGGGCAAATGCCCGCTGGGCTGGCCAGATTACCAGTCTGTGGGCCGCCCGGGCTACATCAAAAAAAAAAAATCACCGCCGCGGCCCGTTTCTCTTCCCCGTCCGCTTCTGTCCGCTCCGGTCACCGCAGTCCGCACGGTCCGCCTCCTGTCACCGGATCACAGCCTCTGCCCCCTCCGGTCACTGCAGCCCGCTCGGCCCGCCCCTGACGTGCGCCGCTAATCCAATCAACGTGGGGCCGCTGCGGCCGGCCGTGGAACGCGTGTTACGTGCACCGCAGCGCGCCCACGCTGCTCTACGTTGATTGGATTAGCGGGGCACGTCAGGGGCGGGCCGAGCGGGCTGCGGTGACTGTAGCGGGCAGAGGCTGTGATCCGGTGACAGGAGGCGGGCCGAGCGGGCTGCGGTGACCGAGGCGGGCTCCGGTGACAGGAGGCGGACCGAGCGGGCTGTGGTGATAGGAGGTAACAGGAGCGGGCTGCAGAGACCGGGGGCCATCTATAAAGGAGGGGGGAGAAGAGAGGGGGTCATCTATAAGGGAGTGGGGAGAAGAGAGGGGGTCATCTATAAAGGAGGGGGGAGAAGAGAGGGGGTCATCTATAAAGGAGGGGGGAGAAGAGAGAGGGGGCCATCTATAAAGGAGGGGGGAGAAGAGAGAGGGGGCCATCTATAAAGGAGGGGGGAGAAGAGAGAGGGGGCCATCTATAAAGGAGGGGGGAGAAGAGAGAGGGGGCCATCTATAAAGGAGGGGGGAGAAGAGAGGGGGCCATCTATAAGGGAGGGGAGAGAGAGGGGGCCATCTATAAAGGAGGGGGGAGAAGAGAGGGGGCCATCTATAAAGTAGTGGGGAGAAGAGAGAGGGGGCCATCTATAAAGGAGGGGGGAGAAGAGAGAGGGGGCCATCTATAAAGGAGGGGGGAGAAGAGAGAGGGGGCCATCTATAAAGTAGGGGGAGAAGAGAGAGGGGGGCCATCTATAAAGGAGGGGGGAGAAGAGAGAGGGGGCCATCTATAAAGGAGGGGGGAGAAGAGAGGGGGCCATCTATAAAGTAGTGGGGAGAAGAGAGAGGGGGCCATCTATAAAGGAGGGGGGAGAAGAGAGAGGGGGCCATCTATAAAGTAGGGGGGAGAAGAGAGAGGGGGGCCATCTATAAAGGAGGGGGGAGAAGAGAGAGGGGGCCATCTATAAAGTAGGGGGGAGAAGAGAGAGGGGGGCCATCTATAAAGGAGGGGGGAGAAGAGAGAGGGGGCCATCTATAAAGTAGGGGGGAGAAGAGAGAGGGGGGCCATCTATAAAGGAGGGGGGAGAAGAGAGGGGGCCATCTATAAAGTAGTGGGGAGAAGAGAGAGGGGGCCATCTATAAAGGAGGGGGGAGAAGAGAGAGGGGGCCATCTATAAAGGAGGGGGGAGAAGAGAGAGGGGGCCATCTATAAAGTAGGGGGAGAAGAGAGAGGGGGGCCATCTATAAAGGAGGGGGGAGAAGAGAGAGGGGGCCATCTATAAAGGAGGGGGGAGAAGAGAGGGGGCCATCTATAAAGTAGTGGGGAGAAGAGAGAGGGGGCCATCTATAAAGGAGGGGGGAGAAGAGAGAGGGGGCCATCTATAAAGTAGGGGGGAGAAGAGAGAGGGGGGCCATCTATAAAGGAGGGGGGAGAAGAGAGAGGGGGCCATCTATAAAGTAGGGGGGAGAAGAGAGAGGGGGGCCATCTATAAAGGAGGGGGGAGAAGAGAGAGGGGGCCATCTATAAAGTAGGGGGGAGAAGATAGAGGGGGGCCATCTATAAAGGAGGGGGGAGAAGAGAGGGGGCCATCTATAAAGTAGTGGGGAGAAGAGAGAGGGGGCCATCTATAAAGGAGGGGGGAGAAGAGAGGGGGCCATCTATAAAGTAGTGGGGAGAAGAGAGAGGGGGCCATCTATAAAGGAGGGGGGAGAAGAGAGAGGGGGCCATCTATAAAGTAGGGGGAGAAGAGAGAGGGGGGCCATCTATAAAGGAGGGGGGAGAAGAGAGAGGGGGCCATCTATAAAGGAGGGGGGAGAAGAGAGGGGGCCATCTATAAAGTAGTGGGGAGAAGAGAGAGGGGGCCATCTATAAAGGAGGGGGGAGAAGAGAGAGGGGGCCATCTATAAAGTAGGGGGGAGAAGAGAGAGGGGGGCCATCTATAAAGGAGGGGGGAGAAGAGAGAGGGGGCCATCTATAAAGTAGGGGGGAGAAGAGAGAGGGGGGCCATCTATAAAGGAGGGGGGAGAAGAGAGAGGGGGCCATCTATAAAGTAGGGGGGAGAAGAGAGAGGGGGGCCATCTATAAAGGAGGGGGGAGAAGAGAGAGGGGGCCATCTATAAAGTAGGGGGGAGAAGAGAGAGGGGGGCCATCTATAAAGGAGGGGGAGAAGAGAGAGGGGGCCGTCTATAAAGTAGGGGGGAGAAGAGAGAGGGGGCCATCTATAAAGGAGGGGGGAGAAGAGAGGGGGCTATCTATAAAGGAGGGGGGAGAAGAGAGAGGGGGCCATCTATAAAGGAGGGGGGAGAAGAGAGAGGGGGGCATCTATAACAGAGGGGGGCATCTATAAGGGAGGGGGAGAAGAGAGAGGGGGCCATCTATAAAGGAGGGGGGAGAAGAGAGAGGGGGCCATCTATAAAGTAGGGGGGAGAAGAGAGAGGGGGGGCCATCTATAAAGGAGGGGGGAGAAAAGAGAGGGGGCCATCTATAAAGTAGGGGGGAGAAGAGAGAGGGGGCCATCTATAAAGTAGGGGGGAGAAGAGAGAGGGGGCCATCTATAAAGGAGGGGGGAGAAGAGAGAGGGGGCCATCTATAAAGGAGGGGGGAGAAGAGAGAGGGGGGCATCTATAACAGAGGGGGGCATCTATAAGGGAGGGGGAGAAGAGAGAGGGGGCCATCTATAAAGGAGGGGGGAGAAGAGAGAGGGGGCCATCTATAAAGGAGGGGGGAGAAGAGAGAGGGGGCCATCTATAAAGGAGGGGGGAGAAGAGAGAGGGGGCATCTATAACAGAGGGGGCCATCTATAAGAGAGGGGGCCATCTATAAGGGGGCTACATAGAGGGATGCATATACAATAAGGGGGTCACATAAAGTCAGCCTACCCACTAAATGAGGGTGTAAAGGGGACAGTACAGATGTGCAGTTAGTATAGAGATGAGGATGGTGTCAGAGTGAGGAGCCTAATATGTCTGTCTGCGGTGACATTAGTCAGTATGCGGTGGGATTAGTCAGTATGCGGTGGTATTAGTCAGTATGCGGTGGTATTAGTCAGTGTGTGGTGGTATTAGTATGTGGAGGTGTCAGTCAGTATGCTGTGATATTAGTTAGTATGTGGTGGTATTAGTTAGTATGCGGTGACATTAGTCAGTATGCGGTGGTATTAGTCAGTATGCAGTGGTATTAGTCAGTATGTGGTGGTATTAGTTAGTATGTGGTTGTATTAGTCAGTATGCGGTTGCATTAGTCAGTATGCGGTGGTATTAATCAGTATGTGGTGGTATTAGTCAGTGTGTGGTGGTATTAGTCAGTATGTGGTGGTGGTGTTAAACTGAGCACAGTGACCGGGCCAGAAGCAGTCTGTCTCTGTACACTGTGTAGTGGTGATGACCTGTAACTGCAGCTCAGCTACATAGTACAGAGACAGAAGCTTCTGACCCCATTTACTGTGTTATTATCTGTAATTCCAGTCATGGCCGTGATGATACATGTAGCCGTGCTGCACTCACAACATCGTCTCATAACTTATCACCGCACGGTGAGTGGGCCTGTGTGCTCGGAAATGCCAGGGCTGATTTTTAGTCCCAGTCCGGCCCTGCCTCACGCTCCTATCATGGTGAAGTATAATGCCTCACGCTCCTATCATTATGAAGTATAAGGACTTAAGCCCCTATCATGGTGAAGTATAAGGCCTCACGCCTTAATCATTATGAAGTATAAGGCCTCACGCTCCTATCATGGTGAAGTATAAGGCCTCACGCCTTTATCATGGTGAAGTATAAGGCCTCACGCCTTTATCATGATGAAGTATAAGGCCTCACGCCTTTATCATGATGAAGTATAAGGCCTCACGCTCCTATCATGGTGAAGTATAAGGCCTCATGCTCCTACATGGTGAAGTATAAGGCCTCACGCTCCTATCATGGTGAAGTATAATGCCTTACGCCTTTATTATGATGAAGTATAAGGCATCATGCTCCTATCATGGTGAAGTATAAGGCCTCACGCCTTTATGATGGTGAAGTATAAGGCCTCACACTCCTATCATGGTGAAGTATAAGGCCTAACTCTTCTATCATGATGAAGTATGAGGCCTCACACTCCTATCATGGTGAAGTATAAGGCCTCACACTCCTATCATGGTGAAGTATAAGGTCTCACGCTCCTATCATGGTGAAGTATAAGGCCTAACTCTTCTATCATGGTGAAGTATGAGGCCTCACGCTCCTATCACGGTGAACCTATAGATTGCTATCAGCCCATACTGTGCCTCCCTGCAATTTTATACAGATATTTTCCTGGGGCAGATGTTTCCTTGCATGATATATAAAGTTGAAGTAATACATCAGAATGAGTTTTTTCAGCCTTGTCTGAACTAGGACATATAAATTTCACACAGCTAGGCCTGCAATACGAGGCAGGATAACATTAAAAGGCAAAAAATTACTGTACCTGAAAGCTATAAAGATTTGTAAATTACTTCTATATAATTACTGAAGTCTTCCAGCTGCTGTATGTCCTGCAGGAAGTGGTATATTCTTTCCAGTCTAACACAGTGCCCACTGCTGCCACCTCTGTCCATGTCAGGAACTGTCCGAACAGGAGCAAATGTCCAAAGAAAACTTCTCCTGCTCTGGACTGTTCCTGACACAGACAGAGGTGGCAGCAGAGAGCATTATAAATATTTAAAATATAAAGTAAAACAATTTTGCTAGTAGTCTTGATCCTAGCTACAGACGTATGTGTGTCTATAGTAATGCAGTGGCCCACTGGGATCTCTGCAGACCCTGTTGTTTGCGTGTTGGTTAGTTGTACCTTGGTTTACAACAGTTTTATGCTTTTATATTGCCTTTTTACATTTTTGATGTGCTGTACTAAGTTTTGGCTGAGATTACCTATGCGCTGTATCCCCATACACTTATACAGGGAGCTTTCTAGAGATTGGAGGAGTGAGCTCTGAGCCCTTCCTCTCTCTCACTCTGTGACATGTCAAAAGTTTTACTTAATGGAGTTTTTCTTTAAAGGAGAAGCCGGGATCAGACTCTTTTTAGACAACAGCCAGGGAGGAGGTGGCTGAATGGGACCCCGCCACGGTCGCTGACTGACTGAGCAGGCCAGGTCCCTGATCAGACCAAAATAGTGGCCAGGGAACCGGGAACCAGCGTGGAGGACAATGGACCCCTGTGCTGGAGCCTGGACTTCTCCTTTAAATACATTTTTCTGATACCGGAATACCCCTTTAAGAGATCAAGAGCATGAGATTTTCTTTCTTTTTTTTTAGTGCATTTTCTATGTTTAGTGTTTTCTTTCATCTCTCATAGCTGCTATAAAAATGAGACCTTAGGCGATGCTCACAAGTTTGGCGTATGCGAGGAAAAAACTCCTGCACTTATGAATTGTTCCTATGGCGTGGGGCTTGTGCTGTAGAGATAAACTTCAATCAAAATCTCTAAATTAACCATAAAACCACAGAGCTCTTCTTGTCTCCAGAATTTCATTTATCTGTATGGCGAAGTTCATGTGAAGTTCTGGTGTCCAGTGCTAGACCGCAGCTGAAGCGTGAGCTGACTGTCAGGGGCATAGCTAGGAATTATGGAGACCCATAGCAAAAAACTGTATGGGTCCTTCCTCCACATAAAGCTGAAAGTGTTTAAATGTTCACAGGAGTTTACGACAACTGCTCGGCCAGTGGTGTAACTATCATGGAGGCAGACCACGCAACTGCTATGGGTCCAGAGCCCCCCCCGGCAAAGCGCTGCCTGCCTTCATGGAACTAACTACGCCTATGACCATTCTCTGGCACTGGCAGGTAGCAGCTTAACAGCATCAACACCCAGACCATATATATAAGAGGGGTATATATATTATGGGGGTTGGCAGTACACTGGCTGTCACTACAGGCTCCACTGTATTCCCAGCATACCAGGATCTAATTTTCGTCCCATATGGCTAGCGCCCACTATGGAGGCCCAGGATACATGTATAGGCGTCTTAAAAATGTGTAAGTTTGCTGTAATATAAATAAAGGGTTATGTTGCTAAGCGATAGGTGAGCTACATGTCATTATATTGCTTGGTATGCGTATTTCACACAAGCACGTACAGACATGATCTGTGAGAAAGAACACTTTGAGTCACAGTGTGCAACATGACATTGACTGAAATGCAGGCTATAGTGTTATGAACCATATACTGTGCAGCCGCTGCTATAGTGTTATGCACCATATACTGTGCAGCCGCTGCTATAGTGTTTGCATCATATACTGTGCAGCTGCTGCTATAGTGTTATGCACAATATACTGTGCAGCTGCTGCTATAGTGTTATGTACAGTATACTGTGCAGCTGCTGCTATAGTGTTATGCACCATATACTGTGCATCTGCTGCTATAATGTTATGTACAATATACTGTGCAGCTGCTGCTATAGTGTTGTGCACCATATACTGTGCAGCTGCTTCTATTGTGTTATGTACAATATACTGTGCAGCTGCTATAGTGTTGTGCACCATATACTGTGCAGCTGCTGTAGTGTTATGTACAATATACTGTGCAGCTGCTGCTATACTGTTGTGCACCATATACTGTGCAGCCGCTGCCAGTGTTGTGCACCATATACTGTGCAACCGCTGCTATAGTGTTGTGAACCATATACTGTGCAGCTGCTGTTATAGTGTTGTGCACTATATACTGTGCAGCCGCTGCTATAGTGTTGTGCACCATAAACTGTGCAGCTGCTGCTGTAGTGTTATGTACAATATACTGTGCAGCTGCTGCTATAGTGTTATGTACAATATCCTGTGCAGCTGCTGCTATAGTGTTGTGCATCATATACTGTGCAGCCACTGCTATAGAGTTGTGCACCATATACTGTGCAGCTGCTTCTATAGTGTTATGTACAATATACTGTGCAGCTGCTGTAGTGTTATGTACAATATACTGTGCAGCTGCTTCTATAGTGTTATGTACAATATACTGTGCAGCTGCTGTAGTGTTATGTACAATATACTGTACAGCTGCTGCTATAGTGTTATGTACAATATACTGTGCAGCTGCTGCTACAGACAAAAAATTTCCCAAGTTTTTGCATGTAAAATGAGGCCCATGCATGAGACCCATTTTCATTTATATGGTTTATGGCCAGTCCAACATTATTACCAGTGGCTGAAGAAGTCGGATGCAGCCTCTAAGGAGTCTGGGAAAACGTAAATACAGCCATAGGCCATAGGCTGGATACATGTTTTCCAGGTCTCCCTAGGGCTGCATCCAACTTCTTCAGCCACCGATATTGAAATGCAGAACGATCGGTCTTGAGCATGCTCCAGTTGCGCTTATCTCTAGTCAGCATTGTTTCCTTGTAGCACTGGGGTCCTGATTATGAAGGTAACCTGGTGCAATATCTGCATGAAATTTGTATGTTCTCCCTATGACTAAATGGGCTGCAGTCAGATACTCCCTGGTGTCCTTTGATATTGACTTTAGTGTTTGTTTCTGATACAGGGACAATTTTAGGGGTCACACCGGCCATCTTACTTGTATGAGCCTCCCTGATAAGGATTGAGCAGGTTGGATTTCAGGACGCCTAATCCTTCCGTTCTTGAATAGATACCCGGCCACAACCCTCCTTTCCCCATAGAAATTGCCTGCATGGTTGGCCAAGCTGAGCATGCATGTGTATACGGGGATGGGGATATGATGGGCAAATAGCTATGTGATGAGTATGGCCAGTTTTAGATTGTGAGTCCAACAGGGGAGAGGGTGAGTAATATGTTGGAATATGTTAGGCTATGTTCTTATTCGAGCTGTCTAGAATAACATGCAATAACGATATTCTTCCCGTCAAATGGACAGAACCCAAAGGATCTATTTATAAGTCCAGTGGGCTAAAGATCCATCATTGCAAATTGGCTTCTGCCAATTACAGAAGTTACAGTTAGAGATGAGCGAAGCGTGATTCGTTTAGCTTCTTATAAAGCCGAAGAATCGTCATTTGAATCCTGCTGTCTGCCCGCTCTGTAGAGAAGGTGGAAACAGCCTAAGGACTGGCTAGGAGACATGGATATAGCCATAGGGTGGGTTCATACTGAGGAATTCTCGCGGATAATGTCAGCGGAATTCCGCTGCCTGTCCGCGTGCACGGCTGCGCGCCTTTCCGCCGGCTTCATAGACACCTATGCGCCGGCGTATTCTGCTATCCACCGAAAAAAGTGACATTTGCGGACAGACAGCGGAATTCTACAGACATTATCCGTGAGAATTCCTCAGTATGAACCCACCCATAAGCCATAGGCTGTATCCATGTTTTCCAGGGTTGTATCCATGTTTTCCAGCCAATCCTCCAGCTGTTTCCACCTTTTCCATGGAGTGGGCAAACAGTGGGATTCAAATGACGATTGTTCGGCTAACCAAATCACGCTTTGTTCACCTCCATTGAGTTCCATGTAATTTAAATTTCGCGCCCACGATGGTGTAATTTTTACCGGCATAAAAAGAAGTGACCTGTCAGTCCTTCCATGTGTGTCCTGGGCCTATTGTATTGAGTTGCATTATAAAAGGAAATTCTAAAAATGCAACAAAAATGAATAAATATACAAAATTAAATACACTTCAAATACATAGTAAAATATAAAAAAAATGTAAAAACTCTAAAAAATAAAAAAAATACACAAATGCATTTTCCCACCTCTTTTTCATGCTGTGTAATCGTACCTTATTAATCAGAACACAATTTTTATTATCATGCCTAGACCAAGTATTTTGCATCAGTATTTAGCCAATTTCACAGGATGCTGATGCATTAACCATCCATATTACGAGGGGGTTCTGGTCTGATGTAAATCTTTCTATATTAGTTTTTCTTCTTGTAGGTTTCTGCTACTACTTTTGGCTTATAAATACAGCTACAAAATCAGGACCAATCTATTGCTGTGTGAACGTGACCTTAAAGTGGCCCCGAAGGTGGAACGTCAACTCGCAAAGTTGAAAAATTACATAAATTTGTCCATATTATTCTAAAAGTAGCATGCTAATGTATGCGACCGGCCCCAGAACAATAGACAGAAAGTCTCTTTTAAAGGCTGAATGTGACCTGCTTATTACATAGGAGACCTCTGCAAATGACCCTCTCCCCCACCGACCATTATCCAAACATCAGTCTGGTAAATAGAGTGTTGAAAGAGAAGGGCAAGCCCTTAAACAAAGGTCTGCAGTGAAGGCCCTTGCTCCATTTTTTAGGCAGGACAAATCACCTTTCTTATCTCAAGAAATTTTTTTTTTTTTCAACTTTGCTGATAGAGCTACGATTGGACGGGTGCTTACACAGGTGTTAACCCTTGTGGGTCTCCAGGAGAAGGTCAATACATGACGTCCAGGTCCTTGGCTCAGTCCAAGCGTAGATCGCTCTGGATTTTAATTTACACCTCATTAATCCATGTGACAAGCTCCACCCGGCTGATGAATGATTTGGGGTTTACAAGTTGAGCCATGGACCCTTCTAAACAGTCCGAATGGTGATAGCACCCAATCATTTAATGTCTCTGAAAACAAATACACATGGGCGCCATTATACTGTGCACACAAACTGTTCCTGACCTGTGTATTTTTAGGGTTTGTACTAGTGACTTTTTGAACTCTTTGAGGCAAGGAAGGCTGTCGGTGCATGCTGGGAGTTGTAGTTTTGTAACATCTGGAGAGCCACAGGTTAGGGATCATTGACATGAAAGTTACATAGTTATAGGAAAAACAAAGTTGTTAAAATCCGATTTTATTTTATTTTTTTGTAAAATGACTTACATCACTATACATGGATCCCATGGATCTAATCACTTCCTGGTTTCCTTTCTAATCTGTGACCATGCTGCTGCTATGCTCCTGAACACACACTTTCCCACAATCCACCTCTAGTGGTGTACACATTAGAGACTAACAAGCAATATGCAATTAAACTGAGCATGCTCAACCATCTCAGTTGATGACCTAAGATGGTTGTAACCAAACATTGGCCACATTGTGTGGCTACAGGTCACCACTAGAGTTGATCGAACTTCGGAAAATCCTAGGTTCGATCGAACTCGAACATTCACGAACCTTCTGCATTTGATTGCTGATGCCTTCCCGGTCTGTGGGGAAGGAGGAGACTGCCCGGGTACCGCCTGGAATTCCGTGTTTCAGCCTATTACCTAGGCTAGGACTAAATGGCAATTTTGACAGGGACATGTTGCAAATATGAGATGGATTTCTTGCAATGGTCGGGTCCCAATGTGACCGCATTTACAAACATTAGGCTACATGATCCATATTGTGGTCAAAGTCACCCAGCCAATGTACCATCAGGCAGATGGCGCAGACACTGGGATCCCAGTGGTGCACTTCTGTTTTTTTAAATTAGCATCTGGTTCCCATGCTTGGCGCCATTTCTGCCCTGTTTACCAGCCCTGCTCTATGCACTGTAGGTGGGCCCAGCGCCCCCCAGTGTGACAATTTCCCCTCCCCTCTATAATGCGGCTCCATTAAAGGGGAGGGGATATCATCCAACTGGGGGGTGCCGGGCCCAGAGCTTAGAGCAGGGCTGGTGCACAGGGCAGAAATGGGGCAAAGCGCAGGAACCAGGCGCCATTTTGAAAAAGGACTGTGCCACTAGGATCCCTGCACCAGTGCTGGTCAGTGAATTTTTTTTTTAATCTACCTGATGGTCCATTCGCTTTAAGATGATGGAGGTAAAAGCATAAAGTTCCTAATAAGGGGGACAAAACCTGGCACAGTCAGATCTCTTCTAAGATGGTCTTATGGTCTTAGGTAGAGTGTGAGCACTCCCTATGACCAAGGCTGGATCTACCCATAGAGTGCTCCGTGCTCTACCTAAGACCATAATTCTCACTGAATGACATCTCCACTGTCTCTTCCCCAAGTGTAGACATGTTGTAAGTGGTCAAACAATAATGGTGGTCTAGGAATAAATCCCCTTACTAGCGTCGCTCTGCTCTTAAACAGATTATTTTGCCATTCTAGAAGCCCACTAAAGCTATTGACAAGCTCCAGTAAAAAGAGCAAAATGAACAACACCCCGCCCGCCATTGTTTTGGAGGTTAAGTACATAACCATCTGTTTACAAACCTCAACAGGAGCAAACAAAAAAAAATAAACGATAGTTACATTTACCGAGAGAAAACCTGAAACAAAGCGCCCGGCAGCCCCCATTAACCTGCCGAGCTGATGGTATTCACATGAGCGATATTAATGTCTTGTACAGATCTTCACTTTCCAGACACAAAAACCACCTTCTTGTAGCTCTTGAGTTTCTTGTGCAGCCATAATGTGGCCGTTCTGATGCTTAAAACAGATGTCTCCGCGTTCGTATGATTTGCGAATGGAGTATTAAATGTATGGAGTCAGTGTAGGGAGAAGCTCGCAGGCCCTGGATGTTCCCAATTACTATTTCAAGTTGAGCCGCACCCTACAATTATGCTGTATGATTGCGAAAAAGTGGATAAATTCATGTTAAGCAATACGAGTAATGTATATACATAAGCCAGAATTGCCTATGCTGCAAAATCATTGTTACTTCAGTTACTTATTACAGTGAAAAAAAAAGGAAACATTTTCCCCTTATAATGAAAATTTTAAATCAACTTAAATCAAGTTCTATTTTTGGATTTTTTTTTTTTTTTTTTTTTGTAAATAGCTGCTTATGTAACTTTTGGGTGGTAACCACCATGCCAAAATATGAGCTGGAAAGTGTATGAGCAATCTATTTTTTCATCTGTCACTTAAAAAAAACTTTTGCCATTTAATAGTTTGGATCGGTTGGGGTTTGTGTTCTGATCCCGACTGATCTCTACAATGTTAAAAAAAAGTGCATGCTAAGTGTGTTCTCTTCCCTGTACCACAGGACCGAGATGTAATCACAGACACAGAAAGCAGGAAAAGGACCATTTGGCTCTGGCTACTGGTGGGGTCTGACCAATCAAGAAATGCCATTCACTTGCCTGCTGTCAGTCATCTCCATTTGGTTGCCCCATAGACATATAATGGAACTGCCTGGACGTAGGACGCTACGAGCTGGGAAGAGAAATGCTCTACCGCACGCGTCTCTCAGTTTGTTCTCCTGGTCAGTGGGTGTCTCAGTAGTGGACCCTGACTGACCAAAACTTTTGACATGTTCCTGCACTTTTTGAAATCCAGTAAGAAGTCTGAATCTATATAATATTTGTCTAAATATTCACCTATTCCTCTTAAGTGCCTTTTATACGGGACGATAATCGTCCAGGAGGGTTGCTAGAAACGCTCCTTTGGCCTGTAATCGGCCCATGTAAAGGTGTCAGCAATCGGCTGAGTACAAGGGAAATACCTGATTCTCAACTGATCCCATCTTTTGGACTCCGGCAAAAGTTATAGCTATTGGCGGCACATCTCACTGTGTAAACAGGGTATGTGCGGCCAATAGTAAAGGGAAACTAACAGCAAGGATATGCATATATCTGTGCTGTTAGTTTTCAGATCACACAGGCAATGCATACTTACCTTCTGTGCTGATGGCATCCAGCTCTCCTGTCTGGCTCTCTGACTCTTCTCTCCAGCTCTCCGGCTGCCCCTGTATTTTTAGCAGGGGGGGACAGAGAGATCAGGACGGGAGAGCCGGAGAGAAGGGTGCTGAATCACACACTAGTCCTGAAGGTAAGTATGCATTGCTTGCGTGATCTGCAAACTGACAGTACGGATATATGCATATCTATGCTGTCAGTTTCAATGGCCGCACCAACATTACAAGGATCATTGGTGCGGCCTCAATTTATTGTGCTGTGTAAAAGTTTTGCACAAAAACGACAATCTGGGGTCATGTAAAAGGACCCTTAGCCTCACAAAGGAGCAAGCAGGAAGGCCCCGGTAAATTAGGCCACCAGCCGCCTCCCTGATTTTGTCACCGCATGACAGGCCTGAAAGTAGCCATCATGAGTACCATTCAGGACGTAGAGTCATCTGTGTGTGATAAGCAGAGGTTTGGGGGCTCGCTAGCACTTAGTGTAGGCTGTATAACATGGTCAGTATCCACCATGTATATCACCACTGATCTATCACAGAAATTCTACCCTATTAGTAATATCAGACAAAAGGCATCTGGAATTCAGAAACTGAAGCCATTGAAACCGAATGACAATTCCCTATTCTCCATATGAACTGAGGGACTAAATGACGATAAAAAGGTCTGTATGTTACCCTATGTCTAGTTCCTGGGTCCGTCTGTTCCTTCCATTTTTTAGTGTGACCCCGCCGTGACCCCAGCCTCTCCTGTCTTTAAGTGCACTACAGACTCATTGTATCTATAGGCACCTTGACTGCTGACTCCATTTCATAAAAAAAGGCTGCATTGTGTCTGGTCTCAATAAGAGAAGAAGTGCCGAGCGAGTGCCGGGCCTGGAAGACAACCGCCCCTTAACTAATATCCTTTACTTCTGAAAATTACAATGAATAATGAATAATTCTATTCTGACAACAAAATATATTATCAGACAAAGGGAACTAGAATAATCCTATGGCACAATCTCTCACAATCTGCATTATTTCTTATTTATATCCTGAAAAGTAACTGCCCCCCCTTTTTCCCTGGAGGACCTGGATATTTAAAATATTTTTATATATAGTATAATAATATATATATATGTGTCAGGGATCTAGTCAGCTGACTGTAACTAGGGCTTATTTTGGAAGTAGGGCTTATATTTCAAGCCTACTCCATTTCCAAGGTACGTCTAATTTTTGGAGCAACACAGTAGTTGTAAAATCAGGGTAATCATTTTTTGTCATATTGCTACTAATGTATATTTTTTATGTAACTAGGGTTACTAGGGTGCATTCATATTGTCTTTTTTTGCAACTATGTTGCATCTTTGTAACAGTATTTACTAGCAAAGACGATCTCAAAAATACAACAATTTTTTTGAGTTTCTCTGAAAATAAGACAGTGCTTTATATAAATAAATTTTTAACTCCCAAAGAGGCGCTATGTCTTATTTTCGGGGGATGGCCTATTTCTGTCCCCCCGCCCTCCGCCTTCGGCTCTCTCCCCCCGACCTCCCCACTCGGCTCTCTTCCCCCAGCTTCCCTCCTTTGGCTCTCTCCCCCCAGCCTCCCCCCTCGGCTCTCTCTCCCCAGCACCCCCCCAGCATACTCCCCAACATACTGTAGGACATCGGGACTTGTGATGGGACATCAGGACGTGTGGCGGGGTGCTGGGACATGCGGCGGGACGTCTGGATGTGCGGACGGACGTGGGGGCCATGGAACAGTGTGCCTGCAGCGCCAGTCAAGGTCCACGTGGGGATTAGGTGAGCAGGGGTAAGGGGGACTGGGTCAAGGGGGGGTAGGGGTGGTAAGCGGCCTTACTTTTGGGGGTACCTTACTTTCGGCGGGTGCCTTAGTTTAGGGTGGGGGTATTTTAGAGGGATGTCTTATTTTCAGAGAAACATGGTAGAAAGAGGGTGTTTTCACGCTTATCATTTTTAGAAAAAGATTCCACAATGGTTTTTATTGAAAATTCGCTCCCAACAATCGGCCCATGTAAAAGGACCGGCGACCCATTGTTGTTAGTCACACATTGCTCTGTGTACATGCTAATGATTCATTGAAAAGGCTGTATGAATGATCAAGTTATTGTACGTGTGGCCCGGCCACTTTATTGGTTAAGTCACCTAAAGGCTCTTAAACAAGTGCCCCAATTACACAAATCAATGCTCATTAGCTGGAGCCCATCTTGCTTTTACATGGCCCAATGGGCTCCAGATTGGCCCATGTGATTGACCCTGTGATCAGTGTTTGTTTACAAACCCTTTAACACGATTTTATTGTGCAGTCAGCTGACCAACGTCTTTATCGTCTCGTCTTTATACTGTAGTAAAAAGTCTCTGGGCATGTTTAGCAAAAATGTCCATAACAGTTGTTAAAATGGCATGTCTCTATTCAGAAGACTCTGTGCAGGTCTCCTTCCCCCCTTCCCCGTTGTCAACTAAATAGATCAAGACGCTACATATAGTTAAAATGGATTGATATAATTTTTTGTTTACATTTTCTCAGTTTTTATTTCACTTTGGGTTTTCTTTCCAGTGATGTGATACTTGAGACTTTGTCGGGCACAGCACTCGAGGTAACAAGCAGTAATTATAAGTGGCCGGCTGCCATTTCACATAGTAATTACTGAGTTCATGGCTTTCTAGTCAGCAAGGACAAAGCTTTTCATAGGAGCTGGGACCTAAAATGTAAAAAATATATTTCACAAAAAATAATTAGTTCTGTCCTGAATTTGAAGTTTTTAGAAAAAAAATAAAAACCTTGACCTGGTTGACCAGCAATACACTGAACTCCGGGAGAAAAGCAAAAAAAATAATGGTGTACTCATTCAAGAGTCTTCATTGATACATTGCCCCCTAAAAAAATTGAATATGTAATAAAAGGGTCTGTGGAGCCTCGGTCACAAGTCATAAAACACAGGAATAGCTAGATACCCCTCCTGGGAAGGACAGCCATTGCTGAGGGCAGCCTCTTAGTGAGGAGATCACCAAACCATTCTGATACGCAGCCCCTTAGGTCCCACTCGGTTGTGAGTATTAGGAGACAAATAGGGAAATACCAGCGTGGCCCCTTTTGCATCAAAGTCTAACTCTATTGCAAGTATAGCTAGATGACGAGGGAAACACCAAAGCCAGGCAGCCAGGTTTCAGACCAGATTGACCCTGAGGTATTTAGTAAATGGGGTTTCTGTGTGGCCTAGTATGTCTTCCTCAACATTTTCAATCCTGTAAAATAATATCCTGAAAATGATACCACTGCGATCGCCACCTACATCTTGCATGTGAGATGGGGCGGGAGGGGGGACATAATAACCACTATTCACTTATCCCCATGCCTGTCCAGCACCAGATCGCCACTCTGGGATCTTCTTCTCAGTTGACGTCACAACCTGACTGATTGACTGCCTGCTTAGCCATTCAGTTACTGGAGTGGGATGCCACCCCAGTCACTGATTGGCTGAGCGGCCAGTCCATCAGCCGGGTCAGGCATTTTCTCCCGAGTTATGACATCATAACAACCGGGGGAAAAATGCCTTCCAGTGGCGCTTCACGGGCATGGGGAGACGTAAGTAGTGCTTGGTTATTATGTTCCTCCCCTGCCCCTTTTAAATCATGGGACTTCCCCTAAATCCTCCACCCTACTGAGAAGGAAAGAGGGTCAGACATGTTGAATGTCAATGTTCAATCCCTTTGTTCTTCCTGGGGATTATCCGCCACCAGAGATGTCTGCGGCTTACTTACCTCTTATCATTGAAAACACATTTACAGGAGGAAAACATGGTGGCATGAGATTTTGGACAACAGCTATAGAAGGTATCTGGGTAAAAAGCATTCTTAAACTTTGTTACCATAGCATATACTGTGTATTGTACCTAAAATAGTTTATATCTTTTCAGCAACACCTATATTGCTTGGATAGCTTTACATGCCTATGCTGGATCTTGGGTCCACTGTGCATCGGAGAACTTCATTGCCAAATCACACATTCAACAGGATTTTGCCTCAACCACAATGTTCTTTCACCATCTATCATCTGCACATTATTCAGTCATGATCTTCTTCAACTTCCTGCAAGTAGGCTATAGGAATGAGTAATACGGGTCTTGGTCTCGGGTAGACAGTCTGTTAAACTTTTGCTTATCTATCATATATATATTTTATCTCTGGCTCCTCTTATCTCTAAGCTCTATGTTATATGGACGTACAGTAAATCTGCCTGGAGGTGGTGGTGTAATTTGAGGCATTGCTTGAGAAAACGCTGAATCATATCTGTGTTTGTGGGAGATAGATAAAAGGGAAAATTATTCACCACTTAAAGTACCTCCAAACTGTGTTTCACTTTAAAATGTCTTTAAAGGAGAAGTTCCGTAGCCATGAATTGCTGTGCCATAAGGTCTGGGACCACTGCCAGAAGCCATTTTCCCCTGATGATGTCACGAATCAGGAAAAAAAATGCCTGACCCAGCTGATGGAGGCCCCATCAGCCAATCAGTGACTGCAGTGGTGTCCTGCCCCTGTAACTGACTGGTAAAGTGGGGCATCCATCAACTGTGTCATGACGTTGAAGAGCTGAGAGCTGGGGAATGCCGACGGGTGCCCTGGAGCGGGATGCGGTGTAGCTCGGGCACGAGGAGCGGTAAATGCAAAATGCAGCGGCTGATTGTGATTGAGAGATTAGATGGAGAGGTGGAGCGAGATGGGGGAAAGCTGATTAGTTCTGGTTTGTCCATGTTGACCTTTAGAAAGCGGAAGAAGAAGAAGGAAGATATAGTGATATTTAAGTTTAAAATGTATTGCATAGGAATAGCCGGCTATGGTACATTTAGCATTTTGCTGCCTCGTACACATTTTGTTGGTGTAAAGCCTTAGCGAGCTCCTTTAACAGCAAACCGTCTAAGATAAGAGACTCCTGAGTGTAAATATATCTCCCGGCCGGCCTCAGAGGGCTGCGCACTGTGGTCAACACTGATAAAAAGACTGACGTGAGACGGTTCACGTTATATGTTCCACTCACTGCTCTCGTGAACTCTGGTGCATGCTATGCATTTAAACCAAGAATACTAGTAGTATCTCTAGTCTCTGAAATGTTGTGAACTTGACCCTGTACCCTGTAGGAGAGGATGTGTTATGTAGTTTTACATGATCGTTGCAGAATTTTTCTATGGAAATCTTCCCTATAGAAATGACTGCATGTAAATAAAATTTTACTTGTATTTTTTTTATAATAGTGTGCCCATAATAATTGCAACTATGTAAGTCTATGCAGAGGTGGGACTTAAATCTCCTGGGCCACAATGCAATATATCTATGATAGGGCCCGAACCAACAGCACCATAAACTATGGCCTGGGTTCAACTGCTACCTCTGCTTCCCCTTTGGATAAACCCCTCGGTTCATGCCCACTGTAGTTTTATGACTATAACTTGTATGGTAAGGTAGCCGAAAAGCTACATGGGGCCTCTCTATCAGATCTTGTACTGTATGTATAGAGGTGAGAACATTCTCGGGCTATGGATCTGGACAGGTGATTAAACCTTCATGGCAGCACACAGGTTGAAAGTCATTGCCATGCCGGCTTGTCTGTGCGAGAGATGTATTGATTCGTCCTTTATGTTCCCTAAGCCACCACTGCACCAATGGCCATCCACATGTGTATAACACTGCAGTAGACTAAAGTTGCCCATACACTTTCAATACTTGTAGGCCGAAGGTTTGTTCAGTGCTGTAGAGGTGTCCAGGAGAAGGAGAAGAATCCTTGACCAAAAAAGCTGATCAGGCTCTGCCTTAGGGCTGAGCCTGATCAGCCACTGTAGCTATGAAACAGGGAGGCCTCCAGTTGTCATAGCAACCATGGGGGCTGTGCGATTGCAGCGATCACAGCACCTATATATAGTGTTAACTGATGCAATCCTTGGAGATTGTTGGCGCTGTGCGGCTCCAATATGCATATACGTTGTTGAATGCAAGCAGAGGCCGAGGAAGAGACACAATGTTGAGGGAGAAACACAAGGCCTCTATACACATTAGTCAGGCAACTGGTCCCACTGAAGTCAGTACACTTGGCTGACTTTTGAGTATGTTCATGCATGTACATATACAGTACATGGCACCCATAAACTTCTATGGGGCTATAGCAAGCAATGCATGGTGGCGCATGAAGTGAATGCAGCTTTGTAGTATGGAGCTACAGGAAATATATGTACCTCCATACAACCTTAACATACTCATTGAGTGTCAGCATTGCCTCTTATTTATGGCTCTTTGCAATATCACATGGAAAGAACACTGGCTAAATTACAAAGTTAGGCAAAGCTTGTAATTGGGACACTAAATATATTCTCCATCTGCATTATTCAGCATCCAAAATATTATAGTATCATATAATGGAGACCACAGGCAAGAAAGTCCTTCGAGAACTTTAAATTGTCCCAGGTATGTAAAAGATTGTAAATACATCAAGACCTATACCTTAAACCCAAGATGTTTTATACCAAGTGTCTGGATATTAGTAGATTATCAGTTTCTGGGTACTTACCCTATAGTTTAATAGGCCATATAGACATCATGATCGGCAATGACCAGATTTTCTGTAGACAAGCCATGTCAGCAGGGAGATCATAAAAATGGACTGTGATCAAGAGCATGCATGAACTCGAATAGCGTCACTTGAACCATTGTGGTGTTTGCACTGAAGTGTCATGTCTGGATTTTACTAGCAACTTGAATAAATATTGGACTATTACCCAAGTGCTGGATCAATTACTATTTGTAATTGCCTATAGCGTATACTCATCTGCACACCTTTCCCATGCATATTTCATAAAGTTCCGTTCAGGACCATGGACGTAACTGTACACCCCTTTTTTGCAGTGCGTTGCTGCCCCGGGATGTACACTTACGTCCTAGGATTAAATCACGATCGGTACCTGCTGGGCACCTGCCGCACCAGCTGAGACCCGGGCCGAGCCCGGATTGCCGAAGTTAACACTATATATATGTGCTGCAATCACTGTGATCGCTGCAGATCAGAGGGAGAATTCTGCCTCTGTTCACATCATGGCTATGCAAAGCAATCGCACAGCCCCATGGTTGCTATGACAACTGGAGGCCTCCCTGAGGCCTCCTGTTTCATAGCTACGGTGGCTGATCAGGCTCAGCCTTTGCCAATGACAGGCTGATTACAATGCAATGCAGATCTGCTAAAATTTACCACTAACCTAAAGTACAACATGTCACGAGAAAACAGTCTCAGTTGCATGGATAAGTTATAGCATCACTGCGCTATAACTGCATAAAGTGAGACAGGTCAGATTTCAAAAATTCGCTCTGGTCCTTAAAGCACTATGTCTGGACCGACAAAACGTAATATTAATTCTCAGGTTTACATTATAGGTTTACATTGTCGCTGCAGTTTCCTGACACTTCTCCGGCTCTAGTGTATATAGTTACTGTCAAGTATACAGTACTCGGACATTGTGCAGATGTACCCGCAGTCTTTGTCGGACTCTATGCATCTGTGATGTCAGTGTTCCCGGCTCGGTAATGAGGATACACTTGCTGTCTGCGCCTTTTGATGTCCTGGACGTACAGTAGATTCTGCATCAGCTGTAATTTGGCATTCTAACTCATTAAAATATTCACAGGAAATTTGCATTACCTCGAATGACCGGTGTGGGAATCGGGTCACAAATTGCAACCAAAACTTTTAAGTTGCAAAAATAATTTTGGTGAAGAGTTCTTGGTGGAGAGCACAATGCGTCTTAGTTGTTGATGGATTGCAGCACGCTGTTTTCCTTAGTATTATGTGCCATTAGTCACAGACCCAATAGGAAACTTATACTCAGAAAAGAACTTGATGTACTATGTTATGCTTATTTCTTAGCTTAGAGACATATATTGAAACCAGGTCCTGGAGTCCTTGAATATATTCAATTATAGTGTTCAATGCATCTTTGCAGGATCTACATATACATGGAGGGGTTTCCATGTATAGACAGTGCATGAGCCCACTAATTCTATGCTAAATTATTCTTTGTAAATAGATGAAATAATATACCCATGAATAAGCACTAAAGAAATGTCCGAAATGCGTTGGTTATGACTTTTTAAGAAGATATGAAATACCGCTTTGGAAATGTTATATATGGTTTTGGGGATTCTTCCGTCATCTAGTGTTTGAGGTGTTGCCCTGGGATCTCGGGGGGGTTCTCACATGCTCACATGTGCGAATTTCTCATATACAGGAAAAAACACTTAAAAAGACTAACCAAATTTACATTGGAAATTGCTCTCCTGTGGGGGTGCTCATCTCAAGGAAAATGGCCACCGAGTGTGGTAGACTGAAAATTTGCTACACAAAATCAGGTCTGGATAAGGAGTTGATCTTTTGCAGATGTTTCAGCTGTACCTGAATCCTTAAAACCGGTTATCACAGAGGTGTAGCTAGGCTCTCCTGCACCTGGGGCAAGGATTAAATTTGGCGCCCCCCTTGTGTGAGCAGTAAGCACAGGGGGCCATGTTGTCCCTTCACTGCTGGTATATAACATATATATATATATATATATATATATATATATATATATATATATATATATATATTTATTTTTTTTTTCAAATGAAGTTTAGATAAGCGCTTGTTCAGATGAGCGATTTGCTCATCTCTACTGGCAGCACTAGTGTGGTGTTCACAATATGGCATACATAATGTCATATTTACTGTGTACCTGGAATGTTTCTATGAAGAATGATTATCAGGCAGCTCTGGGCTCAATCAGCATTTTTTAAAGTACTTCCATTTTTCCCATTCAAAATTTGGTCCCTAAGTACCTTAATGGAGGCGCAGCTGTCTTCGCTCCCTGCTGTCTGTACCTGAGGAGGCGCCGTTGTCTCTGCTCCCCGCTGTCTGTACCTGAGGAGGCGCCGCTGTCTCTGCTCCCTGCTGTCTGTACCTGAGGAGGCTCCGTTGTCTCCGCTCCCTGCTGTCTGTACCTGAGGAGGCGCCGCTGTCTCCGCTCCCTGCTGTCTGTACCTGAGGAGGTGCCGTTGTCTCCGCTCCCTGCTTTCTGTACCTGAGGTGGCGCCATTGTCTCTGCTCCCTGCTTTCTGTACCTGTGAATTAGGAGGCGAAGCTTCCTGACCTATCTCCAGTGTGACACCCAGTGTAATGTGATTTTATGGTGCCGTCTCCTAATGCACAGGTATGCTCAGCAGTAGATTTGATCGAACCTCGGGAAATCCTAGGTTTGATCGAACTCGAACATTCACAAACCTTCCGCATTTGATTGCTGATGCCTGCCTGGTCCATGGGGAAGGAGGAGAGTGCCCAAATACCTCCTGGAAATCCGGGATTCAGCCTATTACCTAGGATTTCCAGAGGTTCGATCAACTCCACTCAGCAGCGGATACAACAGCAGTAACACCTCCAGTAAGGTTTTCAATCACCTAATTCAAAATAGAAATAATTTAGAAAAATGACTCTTGTATCATGGTTGCTGTATATACAAATACAGGTGCTTTATAGATTGGCTTAGGGAACTTTGGCTCTCCAGCTGTTGCAAAACTACAACTCCCATCATACATGGATAGTCAAATCTAAAACTTTAGCTGTCCAGACATGATGGGAGTTGTAGTTCTGCAATAACTGGAGAGTCAAGGTTCCCTACCCTTGCAGATAGTAGCTGAGGTTTATATAAATGTGATATATATTTGGAGAGGGCAGTTAATAAGGGGTTAAGTATAGAATAATGTATAACCAGACCAGACCCCTAAATAAACACTGGACCCCAACTCTCTTGTGTGTTTTCCCCATCCCAGACTGGTGTGACCCTGTATACCCATGCCCCCCTCCCCACTCCAGACTGGGCACCCTTCACCCCCCTCCCCACACTGGGCACCCTTCACCCCCCTCCCCAGACTGTGCACCCCTGATTGTCCTCCCCTTTCCACACACCTGTATTTTCTTTCTTCCTCCTCCATATTGCAGTGTACATACAGGACCTGCGGTGACATCATAGTCAAGGCCCTTCACCATCTACACAGTAACTTTGCTGTACTGTCTCCTGGCTGCTGTTTGCGCAAAATCTCGGTAAAAACGCTGCGATTTTGTGCAAATTATAGCTAAACAGCAGCCAGGACACAGTACAGTATGAGAAATACCTCTGCTGATCAAGTTAAAATCGTCTCCTGTCTCCCCACACTGACAGAGGGCAGGACGCTTCCAGGCTGCCTCATCCACTGTGATCCTTCTCTCTCTGCTCCGTGATGGTGCCCCCCCTGGTCTCTGCGCCCGAGGCAGCTGCCCCCCCTGAAAACCACATGATTAGTGATAAGGCCATATGGGTTCAGTATGTTTCCTATGGGGTATTTAGTAGTGCACTGAGGCTTCTGATGGGTTATGACATATAGTAACAGATCATGGACTCACAATACTCAGGGGTCCAAAGCATTATGGTGGATGGGGGGCGTTCATGGCTAAATCAATGTATGCAACATTACTATAGTCTTATGTTTGCAATGCAGCAGTGCCGAGGCACAAAAGTGATAAGCGACTAAAAAAGTGCTAGAAAACATAGTTAAAAAATGACATTTCTGAGATTTGTACTGCAGATAGTGATATTGAGATACTGTAATGGTGACGTATCCATCACACATAGAGCTCATGCAGGAAGGAAGTGCTGTCAGTGTATCACAGGTGATGGCCTTTGGCTTCCTGTTCCCCATCTCTAGGAGGTCACTGCGGGATGTGCTTATACGTAAAGGCAACAACATCTCTAAAAACAGGATGTGTAATTGGCATGAATATTGGTATCTCCAGGTAAACAACATCTAAACTAGATGGTTATAAAAGTAAAGCACGCGTGTCGATTTGCCGTGTTCTCTACCAAGAATATAATTCACCATTTTTAGTTACCCTGAATTGACAGACATTTCCATAACTCTTAAGGCCCTATTACATAGAGCAATTAACGTTTAAAAAGTCGCTATAACGACCGAATGATTTTGTTCTTACAGCCCCTGCTACACCACAGGGTTACAAAAGGACTGACATTGGGCAGCCATCTTGCCCGATTCCTTTCTCTGAACCACAGCTATTAAAGGGGTTGTTCACCAAGATTCTTTTTCTTTCAAATCAACTGGTATCAGGAAGTGCCAGAGATTTGTAATTTACTTCTATTAAATAATCTCAAGTCTTACAGTACATATCAGCTGATGTGTGTCCTGTAGGAAGTGGTGTATTGTTTCCAGTCTGGAGAGCAGGAGAGATTTTCTATTGGGATTTTCTTATGCTCTGGACAGTTCCTGACATGGACAGAGGTGGCAGCAGAGAGCATTGTGTCAGCCTGGAAAGAATACACCACTTCCTGCAGGACATACAGAAGCTGATAAGTACTGGAAGACTTTAGATTTTTTAATAGAAGTAAATTACAAATCTCTGGCACTTTCTGGAACCAGTTGATTTAAAAAAAAAAATGGTGAACAACCCCTTTAAACTCTGGCTGTTGCAAAACTACAATTCCCATCATGCCAGGGCAGCTAAAATCAAAACTTTTAATATCCAGGCCACAGGGGAAGTGCTAGGATGTTCAGGTGTTACACGCTCAGCTATTTGGTAACTTGCCTCCTCTCATCCCCAGATTGAACAATCTTTCATCTATCCACAAATCACCGTCAGTGCCAGCGTATGTCCCATCATGTGGAGGAATCTCTCTCCTCATAATTACATGTGACATATCAGAATGCGATTGTTCCAGTATATAATTATTAAAATAGTACCATTCCGTCCTGGCTTTGCCTTCAAGCAGTCCCTTGTGAAAGATGAAAACTGTTCAGCTGCCATATTGCTGACACAGCTCATTCCGGCATGGGGCCTAGTACTTCATCGAAAGCCTTTGCACCATATCAGTAATTACGGCCTAGTCATAACTTGGAAGCCATTCATTATAGCCATGTTTTATATTGCCTCACTAAACGTATTCCCCGAAAAGGGGCTTGTCATTAATAAGCAGCGTATACTTAATGATAGTGACCTAGATCTGTATTATTATGAGTCAGAGTGTGATATGGTGTGTAACTAGAGATGAGCGAACCTGGTGCATGCTCGAGTCGATCCGAACCCGAACGTTCGGCATTTGATTAGCGGTGGCTGCTGAACTTGGATAAAGCCATAAGGCTATGTGGAAATCATGGATATAGTCATTGGCTGTATCCATGTTTTCCAGACAACCTTAGAGCTTTATCCAAGTTCAGCAGCCCCCGCTAATCAAATACCGAACGTTTGGGTTCGGATCGACTCGAACCCGAACCCGGTTAGCTCATCTCTATGTGCAACACATATTCCAGATTGACCAAGAGTAGACAAAAATTTCTCCACTGACTTCAATAGAGCAAGCGGCATATCTGACAATTTGACTTACCATGCCAGATAAAAAAGTATACTGCAATACTATCTATCTATCTATCTATCTATCTATCTATCTATCTCCTATCTATCTATCTATCTATCTATCTATCTATCTATCTATCTATCTATCTATCTATTATCTATCTATCTATCTATCTATCTATCTATCTATCTATCTATCTATCTATCTATCCATCTATCTATCTATCTATCTATCTATCTATCTATCTATCTATCTATCTCCTATCTATCTATCTCCTATCTATCTATCTATCTCCTATCTATCTATCTATCTATCTCCTATCTATCTATCTATCTATCTATCTATCTATCTATCTATCTATCTATCTCCTATCTATCTATCTATCTATCTATCTATCTATCTATCTATTATCTATCTATCTATCTATCTATCTATCTATCTATCTATCTATCTATCTATAATTATGGCAATCTACTATTACTGGAAATAAATTTGTTTTACATGTTACAAATATTTTTTTGTTATCTTTTAGCGATACGCTTTTGGAGAATAAGAACAGAAACAGGGCCTGATGTCAAAGGCAGAAGTCCCTGCTTGTTTACTTACTAAGCAAATAGCCATACACTGCAGGCCTTTATGATGATATTGATCCAGTGGGTCAAATGGCAATGCTGTATGCATTTACTGACTAGGTTTTATGCCCAATGAATGTTCACAAAGCAGCAAGGTATACATGTACTCCTTGCTGGTCAGTACCTAGTTTCCCTGCCACCTTATTACAGAGGAGCTGGGATCCCTGTCTAAGACAAGAGTCCCTGCTCCTGTACAGTAAGCAGTAACTCTGTGCATTGCCACTTACTGGAGCCGATTTACCAATGTGTTCCCGACAAAAAAATTATCAGGTTTTTGTCCATTTTCACTGTTGGTTAAGTTTTCCGATATATTTACTAAAAGGAAGACACAATTTTTCCAAAAAGCTGACAAACCTGTCATTTTTGTCCAAAACCCACCAAGTGGGTGTGTCATGGGTGTGTCCTTTAAACCCCGCCGAAACTGACAGATTTACTAAGAAAATTGTCAGTTTTCTAACCTAAAAAAACAGCCATTTCTAGTGTGCAGGATAGTTAGGTTTTAGCCTTGTCCTTGTCAAAAACGTTCCAGGGAATGTCCACATTAATGAATTAATCCACAAAGTCATAGTGGCACAAGAAAACAGTAGTATGTGGGTGCACACCTCAACAAACTGGACCCAGGGTCGTATGGAATACCAGAATAAACTAAGGAGACCACACTTCCAAGGAAATTTCACTTATTAATCACACCAGTGCAACATTTCGGCTCTATGTGTAGCCTTGTGCTTGAGAAAGGCTACACATAGAGCCAAAATGTTGCATTGGTGTGATTAAAAAGGGAAATATCCCTGGAAGTGCAGTCTCCTTCGCACAAAAACCCGACACAACCAACAGCATAACAGCTTAAAGTTGGCCCACAATTGGTCCACTGTCGCTAATCAAAAGGAAACAATCAGTAATGCTATGCATTACCACGTGCACTTCTTACACTAGCTGCGAATTGCTCCCTGTACTAGAAAGTGTAGGATTGATTTTGAATAAAATCGACAACCAGGGGCGTAGCTAGGATTTATAGGACCCCACAGAAAAAAAACTGTTCAGGGCCCCATGAATCCTGTACCCAACTACCTGACATCACTCGTGCGTCGGGGAGCTGGGAGAATGAAGAAATGCTGTGCCAGACCAGGTGAGGGTTTGCGGAGGTTGGGGGTTCGGGTTGCTGTCAGTAGCGTATGATTTAGGCAGGCTATGCTTCGCAGGGGGGGGGGGGGAGTGGCAGGGCACAGGCCCTCTTACCGCCCAGGCCCCGTAGCAGCCGCATGGTCTTCCTACATGGTAGCTACGCCACTGTCAACAACTGATATGTAGCAAATTCTCTTTAGGCAAATTTCACGAGGTTTGCTTATCTCTAAAAATTATGAAATTAAAATTGGATTTTCACATGTTCTTTATAGATGCAAGGGTCATGGAACCTTAGGCTTTCATTGGGAGGATGAACTAAAGGCGTCTTACACCTCTTGCTAAAGTCAGTAAAGCCTGCTGCCACTGGTGGCTTTGGCAAACAGTATAGGATATATAGAGGCCTCCAGACTCATCACTGACAGATAATATTAGTATTGGTAGAGAAGTGTAGAGAAATACTGAATACGTGCTGAGTTTTTGCCATCTGACCCTCTTGATTTTGGAGGGATAAACCACTGGCAGAGCTGTCTGGAGGCTGCTTACCCCCCCTCATAGAGAACAGACGCGTTTAACGTTCATCTGAATGGGAAGGCGGGGGAGACATACATGTTGTCCAACATTTATTAAAAGTGTATGGTTACCTTAAAGCTGCTTAAGGACCACATTGTGTACAAAGTCCTTAAAAAGTTTATTTATTCCCACCCATTACCTTGAATATAAATCTCTCCAATCAAAAGCTTGATGAATTCCTCCTAGGGAACAATATGAGCTGTTGGAGGCACCGCACAGTCTACACTAGGGTTCCTTAGTACAGTCCACGCATTTCGGTACGCATCTGTGCACACATATTGTGTCCAGTCTCGAGTAAATACAATAGTGTGCACATCCAGGCCTGGGATCTGTTGTGTATTAGGCATTGCTTAGCTGAAGGCATCTCCTATTAAACACTCTTCTGGAGGCCTTTGACCTGCAGTAGACCCACCAGGAGATGGTTGCCTAGCTCATAATCCACTAGATTTGCTCCTCTAATTTATTAACTGTGTAATGAAGGGCTCCCCCCCCTAGCTTTTCTTCTTTTTGTTTTAATTGGGATCTGCTTTTTGTTACATCTAATTGAATCATCTGCTCGGAGCCTGAGACATTTATACTGCCTTCTACAAGGCCGGCTGACGTGAGGAGTGAGAAATACATATTTAATCTAAATGGCGTGTTACACAATGTTTGTAGGCATATTGCTCACAGTCAAAGCTTGTTACTTTGTCGATTGTGAAATTTTAATGAACCAACACATCATTATTATTTAATATACTCCGGTGCATTGACACTTTTCCTTTGAGCGTTGACTTAACAATGTTGACACTGTAACGCATTACATATTAGGACTTTATCTTCCATGTTGTTTCGTGGGCAGATGCTACAGAGTAGATGAGCATTGCCCTAAAAGTACTAGTACCTTGTTCATAGGATTCAATAATTTTTTGCTGGAATGGTAAATTATTTTGCGTAATGAAGATGGTATGAATCCATATGCGCAGTATAAGAGGAGAGATTATCGCGTGTCCACAGTGATCGGCGGGACCAGCCGCGGGACCCCTGCTGGAAGTAATTTTCGCCAAGTTGTGGTAATGTCACAACTTGGGGGGAAAAGGCCTGTGGACTAGCCGCTGAGCCAATCAGTGACTGGAGCAACGTCCCTCTCCAGTCACCGATTTGGCGGCCAGTCCATCAGCTGGGTCGTGACGTGTCAGCTCCGGAGATCCCAGAACCTTTTTGATCAGGCAAGGAGCAATGGGAGTTGGATCCTGGAGTGCCTTGACATTGGCTTAGAAGGAAGAACTTTGGTATGAGTTGACCCATAAGAGGTCTGGAGTCAGTGATTGTGGACAAGAGGTGACAACAGAGATGAAAGCAAGAGGACCCTGGTGGCAGGGAGAACATTGTGCAAGGAGGCCTGTAGTAGTATGATGATCAGATGAGGCAATATGTAGGTCAGATCTTGCACTGTCAATGTTATTGGTGCCCTGAGAAAGCATCTACATGGCATTTAGTTCCAGTAACATCAGCCATACTGTCCCATCAGAATACCAAAGGGTCTTCTAAGCTTTGACACTATAATAGGCCCCAAACGTCCAGGAGAGGAGAAGTCCATTTGGATTTAACTTTGGAAACAGTGACCAGGGACGATGTCTTGTGAAATGATTACAGAACACTGTTAGTTATTGATGACCTGTCCTATGTTTACAATGATAACTACAAAGGATACAATGAAAATAAAACCGAACATACATATTATATAGATAAGATGGGCTAAAAGCATGAGAAATGTGTTGTAATATGTTACTTTCTTTGTCTATCAATATACACTGGTACGGGATAGCATGCCATGGGACCTCAATGACTGGTATTGACTTACATTAGTGTAGCTATCTCCACTAGCAATTACTTGCGCGATTTCCCACCTAAAAAAATTCACATCCAACCTTTGGATCTGTCCAGACCGGACTATACATGTGTCTGTCCAAATCAGAAACTGATCCTTTCACATGGATTTTGGGGAAAATCACAAAAAAAACTGCCTAAATAATGGTAAGGACAATAGACTTCGGAGTCCATTTGCATGTTCATTATTGCGATAGTGGAATAGCCACCGATTCTAAAGCTCGGCTCGAGGTTCACATTAAATTTGCAATGTCTTTGCGCTGAATGTCACTGTGTGTCTGGCACAGCAATAAACGTCCACAATTATTATTCTCCCGTCAGCCATTTAAAAGCCATATAAAAGATCTTTTTCAAAAGACTTTTAACAAGCAAAAGGGGGAAGGAACATTTTCTATGAAGAACCTAGAGATCCAATGCTCAGAATGTCCAGCTCACTGACATACGCTGACATGCCCTCGCAGGCACGTTGGACAGAAAGGCCTCTTTTCTATTTATTATGCCGCGTTATGTTAGCTTGAGCTGCCACCATTGATTTATTATAGACTGGTTTTAATGGCTTAAATGTCTACTACATGGATAAAAAATGTCTGTTAAGGCCAATTCCAATAAAACACAAATTACTCCCCAAAAAAGGCTTCGTTTCATGGACACGTTCGTGATTTTATGCTTCTTCAACCGAAAAAGAAAAAAAAAATTCTCCCTCTACTTGAACTTTTTAAAGTAAGCAAATATTTTCACATCATTGGGATATGATAGTGCCCTATCTTGTAAGTGCAAAAATGGAGAAATGCCAAGAAAAACTGTCTGAGGAGTAATTCCAAGGCTACACCAGCGACTAAGTTGCTGCAACAAGTCTGCTGACAGTAAATGGAGCAAAGCGAGTATTTATGTCTCCATCCCTGTAGGTTATAGGGGCCGAAGCAATCCATACAGATTGTATCCAGCTGTCTCGTCTCCAAATTACAACCAAGGAAAGATTTGTTGGATGTTTCAAGTGGTAATGATTCATCACTGATAGGTTATGAGCGCACGGACATCTTCAGATCCATCACCCCTCCATTATGTGTTTGACAGAGCAATGGACGGGAGACAGATTCCTGCATTGAGATCATTGGTATGAAGTAGAGGACGACATGGGAGATTCATTAGGATGGTAAATGTGTCCATGTTGTGTCATCCATCTCCATACTGGTTTCTGTTTCTTTTTCCACCTACTAGCGAAAAATGGATAGCCTGGATAGAGGATAAAGGGTGTGTAGACTTGACGAACCAGTTTATTTTTCAGTGATTTATTGCATTCAATATAAGAAGTGAACTTTGTCTAGACCAGGCATGGGGAATCTTTGGCCCTCCAGCTGTTGCAAAACTACATTTTCCATCATGCCTGGACAGCCAAAGCAAAGTTTTACAACAGCTGGAGGGCCAATGGTTCTAGAGAGTGTCAGACTGGACCACAAGAGGACCGGAATATCCTCCAGTAGGCCCCCAGCTTTTGAAACTTCACTAACACTGACTGACATGTTGTTTCTCACTGGTTCTTCATTGGTGGGATCCCAGGATCATTTCCTCTGGTGGGCCCCAGATACCCCAGTCTGACACTGGCTCTAGACCAAGGTTTGCTTCCAAACCATAAATGTAGTCTAAGTACTATTTAGGTTTTCATCCTATGTTTCGCTTCAAATGCTAAAGCCAGGCCTTTTCTGCTAGAAGTTACAAACTTGTTTCCTAAGGGCCCTATTGCATGGCTCGACTTGCCGAAAAAGCCAGATGAGCACTTACTTACAGAGCCCATTACATGGCTTGATTATTGTGCGGCAAGGACTGCAACTGCTGTGCAGCACTTGCCTAGAAAACTTTATAGATACCTGGCCATGCTCCCTGGTGTTCTTCTAGCTTCTGCCAGTTTTGGGTGTGGGAGGAAACCGGAGTACCCGAAGAAAACCCATGCAAACACGGAGAGAACATAACAACTCTTTTGCCCTCTATGGGATAGCCTCCATCTATGGCTTGTTGGGGGATACTGAAGATTTGAGTTGCAAATATAGGTCTAGATCAGGGCCTCAAGATCTTGGGCTTCAAGGGACCAATGGGATGCTCGGGCCTCAAGAGACTGATCAATGGGATGCCTAGGCTTCACGAGACAGACCAATGGGATGCCTGGGCCTCAAGAGACAGACCAAGCGGGTGCCTGGGCCTCCAGAGACAGACCAATGGGATGTCTGGGCCTCAAGAGAAGGAACAATGGGAAGCCTGGGCCTCAAGAGACAGACCTATGGGATGTATAGGCCTCAAGAGACAGACCAAGGGGATACCTGGGCCTCAAGAGACAGACCAAGGGGATACCTGGACCTCAAGAGACAGACCAAGGGGATACCTGGACCTCAAGAGAAAGACCAAAAGGATACCAGACCAAAAGGATACCTGGGCCTCAAGAGACAGACCAAGGGGATACCTGGACCTCAAGAGACAGACCAATCGGATGTCTGGGCCTCAGGAGACAGACCAAAAAGATACCAGACCAAATGGACACCTAGGCCTCAAGAGGCAGACCAAAGTGATGCCTGGGTCTCAAGAGACAGACCAATGGGATGTCTGGGCCTCAGAAGACAGACCAATGGGAAGCCAGGGCCTCAAGAGACAGACCTATGGGATGTCTAGGCCTTAAAACACAGACCAAGGGGATGCCTGGCCTCAAGAGAAAGAGCAAGGGGATACCTGGACCTCAAGAAACAGACCAATGGGATGCCTAGGCCCCAAGAGACAGACCAAGGGGATACCTGGGCCTTAAAAGACAAAGCAAGAGAATGCCTGCATGAAAGGTGTGATCAGCCTACAAATTAGGGATTTCTCGTTTCTCGGCTGATCGTTGGCCTTTTTACATCAGCAGTGTCGGTCCTTATCTATTGATAAGTGGCCCCTGTACATTGGGCCTAAAGAGCTCTACTATTTTTGACACTAATGTAGACAGGGAATAGAGTGGTGGTCGATTATGTGTGAAGCCCCTCTATTGGTCAAAAGCATCAGGAGTCCCTTCGGAGATCTCACTGCTCAGGCCCCCCAATATCAGACACTTATCCATGGATAGGGAATAGATGTATCTGGTGGCAAAACCCTTTTAAGGCCTTACGCACAAGTTGTATATAAGGAGCCTATACAGTTGTATATAAGGAGCCCATACGATTGTATATAAGAAACATATCGGCACCTTTCAGCCCAGTTAGTAGTTAGATCCTTCGGCTAATCAGGCGGATTGGAGCACTGGGGGTGGGGCTTCCACCCTCAGAGCTCTGACCCAGTGCGTTAAACCACACAATTAGCATAAGGAGCTAACTACTAACTTTGTGCAAAGGTGCCAATAAAGAAGGTAAGAGACATACCTTCATCCTTAGCAATCCATGCACAAAAGGGATGTCTCAGCAGGTCAGATTCATCTCACCTACAGATAGTTCCCCTTAAAGCACAGTATGGTATCATAGACTTGGGCACGGTATAGCACCATTATTCAGGGATTGTACAACAAACTAATTTTGTTGTCTTTATGCGTGGTGGTATTGTATAGCATTTTTATTTTGTTGACTGTATAGAAGTTTTATTTGAGCAATCTATGGCAGTGGTATATGGGCACAGTACATTATGGTGCTTGCCTGGCTGTGTATAGTATAATATGACCTTACACCATATGGGGTAGGACAGAAGAGATCCAACACATAGCTGTCTCTGATCTCATTGATTTGGAAAGGACCAGACTGGGGGGACCACATTTGGCATCTATCACAATATTAGAACAAGCTTTTCCTTTCTGGTCCTGTTTATGAAGAGGCAGCAATCCTTGCAAGAAAGAGACATCCTCCTCTCTGTGACAGTCTGATCTTACGTAAGGCAAACCTTTTAAATCATATAAGAAAGCCACCGCAGAGCTTGCACTCCAGTATGATGTCATACTTTCCATGGGGGTTCCGCCTTTCAGACATAGCGGCATTGGGAGTAATGCGATCAGTGTACAAATATGCCTGCAATGCGTTACCAGAACTAATGGGGACGCCGCTGGCTTTTTAGGTTATGACATATGGAGAAGAACAACTGTGAATTTAGAAAATCTCAATTCCTGCATATAAAATTCATTTAATGCCCGTAAAGTTAGACGAAAATGTTTTAGATAATTTGCCCTGAATATTGAAGCGTAACTCCATACTTTACCCTGAAGCGGTTCAAGACTGGCACCAATAGAGCGCCCTTCTGTCTCCCCGAGAGCGCTCTTCACTGCTCAGGAAGTCCATTGATAAGGAAACAAAGTCCGGTTTAGTATATAAAATGTTATATTAATGTCATAAATGAATGAGGACGTCTACAGCTCCCTCACAAGTGGCTTCTTCACCCAGTGTCCTCAGAGCGGCCTTCACATCAATGATGGACATTATTGTATAAAGCCTCTCATATCCCGAACAAAAGAGCCTTTAAGTCTATGCCAGAAATAGAGGATAGAGACCTGAATGTTCATGAGCAGAACATTATCTATGTGTAGACTTCTATCTAGACTCCCTGTTACATCTATCTATCTATCTATCTATCTATCTCCTATCTATCTATCTATCTATCTATCTATCTATCTATCTATCTATCTCCTATCTATCTATTATCTATCTATCTATCTATCTATCTATCTATCTATCTATTATCTATCTATCTATCTCCTATCTATCTATCTATCTATCTATCTGTCTCATATCTATCTATTATCTATCTATCTATTATGTATCTATCTATTATGTATCTATCTATCTCTCATATCTATCTATCTATCTATCTATCTATCTATCTATCTATCTATCTATCTATCTATCTATCTATCTGTCTCATATCTATCTATTATCTATCTATCTATCTATCTATCTATCTATCTATCTATCTATCTATTATGTATCTATTATCTATCTATCTATCTCTCATATCTATCTATCTATCTATCTATCTATCTATCTATCTATCTATCTATCTATCTGTCTCATATCTATCTATTATCTATCTATCTATCTATCTATCTATCTATGCAAAAAAGGGGTCCGTGGAGCCTCAGTTACGAGTCTCAAAACAGGGGAATAGCCAGATATCCCTCTCTCCAGAGAAGGAAGCCCATTGCCAAGGGGTGCCTCCTAGTGGGGAGAGCACCAAACCACCCTGATACGTAGTCCCTCAGGTCCTCACTCTGTTACGAGCTTTAGGACCTTAATAGGGAAACACCAGGGTGGCCCCTGTGAGTCAAAGTATAACTCTGTGGCGAGTATAACGACATAAGACAAGGGTTACCAAGGCAGGCATCCATCCACAGACTGCAGTTTCGGGGTATTTGCCCCTCGTCAGTGTGGAGCAGGATTCTGGCTACTATCTATCTATCTAGTCCACTGAAAAATACTCCGCAGCACACTTGTTGAAGTGAAAAAATCTTGAACGTTTATTCCATCATTAGTGCAAAAATACAAAATGACATATGGCAAGACGTAACGTTTCGATGGCCTCCGCCATCATTCTCAAGCGCTTGAGATCCTCGAAATTCAATATCTAGGAGATCCTCGAAATTCAATAATCCCAGACGGGGCATTGCCTAGCACTCAACAGCATTCTGAATACAGGGGAACCCCTACCCCACTCTTGAATAAGTTTTAGTCTCCATCATAATGAGCCCCGCTGGGCTTGTAGACACGCTATAAATTGTACGTTGCAAGGGTGAATATAATGCACTGCATACAGAGCACAAGAGGCAGCTATACAAGTAAGTGTCTATTTGAATTGCACCTTGTTCACATTTAGGTTCTACAATTTTATAACTGTATAACAGAGGTTACATTTTAAGCCACTGGGGAAAATGGGATATATGAGCCAGTTCCCTAGAATTGATCTCACACACAGACACCAGCACACATGTATACAGACACCAGCACACATGTATACAGACACCAGCGCACATGTATACACACATACAGACACCAGAACACATGTATACAGACACCAGCACACCAGGGCACGATGAAGTTTGAACTTCTGCAACCTGGAGAAATCACCTGATATCACCTGCAGTCCTATGTAACACCACATAACACAGTGGTATCTCTGAGTACAGATAATGTAGTAGATTTCATCTGCAGTCCTATGTAACAGCACAGATAACACAGTGATATCTCTGAGTATAGATCATGTAGTGGATGTCACCTGCAGTCCTATGTAACAGCACAGATAACACAGTAATATCCCTCTGAGTACAGATAATGTAGTAGATTTCACCTGCAGTCCTATGTAACAGCACAGATAACACAGTGATATCTCTGAGTACAGATAATGTAGATTTCAACTGCAGTCCTATGTAACACCACAGATAACACAGTGATATCTCTGAGTACAGATAATGTAGTAGCTGTCACCTGCAGTCCTATGTAACACCACAGATAACACAGCGATATCTCTGAGTACAGATAATGTAGTAGTCACCTGCAGTCCTATGTAACACAACAGATAACACAGTGATATCTCTGAGTACAGATAATGTAGATGTCACCTGCAGTCCTATGTAACAGCACAGATAAAGCAGTGATATCTCTGAGTACAGATAATGTAGTAGCTGTCACCTCGGGGCGCCCCTACTAAAAAAAAGAAAAGTGTCGTACAGGGACTCACAGGTGACGTCTTCTTTGATCTGAGGCGTCACTTTCCCTTTTCCTCTCCATCCGGCCCAGACCTCCATGATGATTCCTTCCAGATATGTTTCATCTTTTCAGAACCTGCGAGACAAACAATTTAAGCTCCGCACATTTCTATCAGCTTTCTTCCCTTTCTCCCCCCTGTCGGCTCCCATAGTAACTGCACTGTGTGGTGTTATGTGCAGTAAAGCGAGTAGGAATGTGGGATGCCCCCTGTATGTAGGATCCCCTGCTGTGCCCCCTGTATGTAGGATCCCCTGCTGTGCCCCCTGTATGTAGGATTCCCTGCTGTGCCCCCTGTATGTAGGATTCCCTGCTGTGCCCCCATGAGCTAATAATGCCCCTAGAGGTGGCCCCCATGAACTAATAATGCCCCTAGAGGTACCCCCATACACTAATAATGCCCCCAGAGATGCCCCCATGAGTTAATAATGCCCCCAGAGGTGCCCTCCATGAGCTAATAATGCCCCCAAAGGTGCCCCCATGAGCTAATAATGCCCCCAGAGGTGCCCCCATATACTAATAATGCCCCCAGAGGTGCCCCCCCATGAACTAATAATGCCCCCAGAGGTGCCCCCATGAACTAATAATGCCCCCAGAGGTGCCCCCATGAACTAATAATGCCCCCAGAGGTGCCCCCATATACTAATAATGCCCCCAGAGGTGCCCCCATATACTAATAATGCCCCCAGAGGTGCCCCCATACACTAATAATGCCCCCAGAGGTGCCCCCATACACTAATGGTGCCCCCATACACTAATAATGCCCCTAGAGGTGCCCCATATACTAATAATGCCCCCAGAGGTGCCCTCCATGAGCTAATAATGCCCCCAGAGGTGCCCCCATTAACTAATAATGCCCCCAGAGGTGCCCCCATATACTAATAATGCCCCCAGAGGTGCCCCCCCATGAGCTAATAATGCCCCCAGAGGTGCCCCTAAAAAAACAAACATCCTACTCACCTAATCCACACTGTGTGGCTGCAGGCAGCAGCTCTTCCTCCTCTTCGGGCTCCATCTTGCGAGCCGCAGGGACGGGACTTCCGGCAGACGTGATGACGTCACATGATCACGCCTGCCGGAGAGGTCACGGCCCGGCCTCCCATAGGCTGCTGGAATGAAGTGCTGGCAGCCTATGGGAGAGAATACAGGAGGAGGACGCTGACAGGTCCTTCTCCTGTATTCTGATCGCTTTAATGTTCCGCCCGCTCAATGTGCGGGCGGAACATCAAAGCGATCAGTGCATCCCGAGAAGCTGCGTAGCCGCAGCTTCTCGGGATGCTCAAAAACAGGTGGCAAGGGGGGCTGTGCGGGCCCCCCTAGCGTAGCGGACGGGGGGCGGTGGCCGGCGGGGCCCCCCCCCATGTCTCTTAGGGTCCGGGCCCCACACGGCAGTACCAGTTGTACTGCCCTATCGGCGGCCCTGACTGTATCCATATTTTCCCAGACTCAAATGCTGCACACTGAAGTTCAGATGAACCCCAAGCTTGATCGATGTTCACTCATCTCTTTATGATACAACTTTAAAAGTAAACAACTTGCATGACAATGGGATTGTGGACCAGTGAATGAGAGAGGAAAAGGCTGCTAGCACCAGCAGCCATTTCATTGGCTGGAGTGCATCACATGGCTTCCAACTTGCTCAGCCAATCTGTCACGGCCGCGGCGGCGTCCCGTGCTCCGGGCCGCCGCCGCGACCTCCCTCTGTCCCATGCAGCTGCCGGGGTCCTTGTGCAGGGACCCGGCGCTGCTACATGTTCGGCCCCGGGGGGCGCCTTACCTGTCTCCGCTCCTGTCTCCGTCTGTGCCGGCCGGCGCGCGCGTCCCCGCCTCCCAGGGCGCGCGCGCGCCGGCTGTCTCAGATTTAAAGGGCCAGTCCGCCCCTAATTGGTGTTGCACTCCCACTCCCTATAAATTCCTACCCTGTCCCACTACAGGTGTTGAAGCCTCTATATGCTTCCCATAGCGTTTGGCCCAGCTCCCTGTTGTTCCTGTCTTCAGTCCTTGTCCCTAGTCCTTGCCCGCTGCCTTCCCATTGTTCCTGAGTCCTGTCCGCCACCTGCAAGCACGTCTACTATCCTCTGCCTGCACTATCTCCTGCCTACTGCTCCTGCCTCGCCTGCCGTCACTAGCAACCAAGCCAGGGGTAGCGACCTGGGGGTCGCCTGCCGCAGCAAGTCCGTCCCGCCTTGCGGCGGGCTCTGGTGAAAACCAGCGGCCCCTTAGACTCCGCTCCCTGGTGAGGTTAGTGCCATCGCTGGTGACGGCCCAGTGGATCCACTACTCCAGGCGTTACACAATCAGGGGGGCAAACAGCTTATTAACAAACATTACAAAGATATATAACTTTGTAAAGTGTGTTAATTTAGCAGAAAAAGTAAATTGACGCACTACGCCTTTAATTGTTGATATGTATATAGGACCTCACAGACAAAATTTCTTTACACGGCCAGATATAAGCAGATTACCCGTTCACTGGCTGATCATTGGGTCTTTTACAAAGGGCGATAATTGACCCATCCAATGAGATAATGAGGGGTTTTATCCAGAATATATCTGTGGTGTACCACCAAGGGTGTTGCTAGTAATTACACCCTTCGCAAAAGCCTGTACTTTTTGTGTGTAAGTGGTGATATAGTAGTGTTAAAGTTTCACCACAATATGTCACTGTTGTAAGTATATGTACTTTGTTATTGCACAGCTGTAGTAGTGAAAATTGTTGTTTGTTTGGCACATGGATCTGTAGACCAATGAGAGTACACTCTTCTTCTAACCTATCATTTCTCTCTTTACTTCTTCTATATGCACTCTTCATCCATTCACAGCACACCTTACAGGGGCTGTAGATAGGAAGTCACATGGGTAGAGGAAGTGTAGAGGTCTTTTGTCGCTAGACTCTGTTGAGGAAGGACACAAGCCAGAACGCTCTCTACAGCAGTCCAGTTGGGCCCTGGCCCTCTGCCAGGTCCCCAGTCTCATTGTGCAGCCTAAAAGCAGACCTAGGCACATGAAGCTAACCTTTTCCTCTCAAGTAACTCAACCCAACACTATGCAGTGTTAAGCTCTTCACTAGAGAGGACAAGTCAGAGATCATCTCAACCCACGCTATGGACAAGGAGAGTAACAGTGCAGGACAATATCCACAAAGCAGAAGGCTAGGAACTGATCTGGATAGAGCAAAGTTGCTAAAAGCCTATGAACTCTATCTCGCAGCGCGGGTGTAAGCAGGGAACCCTCAGCATTCTGCTCATCCCAGGTAACAAGGTCTGGGGCCTGTGTCACCCACTAGGATGGATCCCCCGACACTGGTAGGGCAATAGGTGGTGCGAAGACCAAAGGAGTCAAAACACGGGCACAAGTATTCTCTCTCTCTTCTCAAGTATTCTTCTATTTATCTATCAATGTATTTATCTAATGTGCTTTGTTTATTGTTTTTATTGTTACACTTCACTGATCATGTGCACCTAATCACAATGTATTTTAGACACCTCCTCTCTGCAGGACGTAGACTCCTCAGCCGGAAGAAGGAGCGGAGCCCCGTAACGGCCGTAGCAAAGGAGACGCGTCCTGCACCCTGCACCATCGCCTTCCCAGCGTGTATGTCCGATTGGACGAATAAAGGCTAAGCCTGATATTGGACCCGGTTCTTCTATTTCTACCTCCAACCTATTCTGCAGAGCACAATACTACCTGGGTTGGGACTCTCACAACAGCCTCCTTTCTACTCTTCTGATTCTTCTCTATACCTCTCAGCACTCAGCCCAGTCACCACGACTGTACCACCCTCTATACTCTCACTACAGATCTGGATCCTGATCAAGTGTTTTATCGAGTGAAACGTCTTTTGTCAATATAAAGCTGTATGACCTGCTGCACAAAAGTATTCTTGGAGTAAAGCAGATTTTATTTATGATAAAGAGAATCTGTAATTCAGGCACCAACACAGTACACCTACATTCCTTGGATCATCTCCCCTTTCTGTGGGTGGCAGTGCCAATAGTCCAGGTGGGTCACTATTCCACTCTGGACCACCGTGAAATTAGCCGCAAGAACACTGTCCACAGGGGAACAAGGTACAAACGGCCCTTTGCGACCATACCTGTGTGCCCAACAGGCACTGGTGTCACAACATAACATCACTGGGCCCGGCTGTATCGCGGCCAACCACCACAGAAGTGGCATGACGCTTTACCATCTGGCAAGTGACCGGCCGTACCTCCTCCATACCACCGCAGGAGGTCACCACAGAACCTGTCCTATATGTTGATATAGGCTGGGTGATCAGGCCAGTAGACATAGTGGGACTATAGTATGCAATGCCCACAGCAAACACATTTCCTTTATATTCTGGAATTCATTCACTCTACTATGTTACCTTAGACCATGGATGGGCAAAGTTTGTCCCTCCATGTGTTGCAAGACTACAATTCCCATCATGCCATCTAGCGATCACCCTGGCAGCTCCCCCACAGCTCCCCACAGCCCCCGCTCCTCTCCGCGCCTACCCCGCTTCCTGCTCTCACCCGCTCACGGGGGCTGGGTTCACACTATGTATATTTCAGGCTGTATTTGGTCCTCATGTCAGGTCCTCATAGCAACCAAAACCAGGAGTGGATTGAAAACCCAGAAAGGATCTGTTCACACAATGTTGAAATTGAGTGGATGGCCGCCATATAACGGTAAATAACTTCCATTATTTCAATATAACAGCCGTTGTTTTAAAATAACAGCAAATATTTGCCATTAAATGACGGCCATCCACTCAATTACAACATTATGTGAACATAGCCTTTCTGTGTTTTTAATCCACTCCTGGTTTTGGTTGCTATACAGCCTCAAACATACAGCCTCAAATATACGTAGTGTGAACCCAGCCTCAGTGAAGACGCTTGTAATAGCTCCGGCAGCATCGTCCCGTGTAATAGGGGCATTAGACCTAAGGGATCATCCATCCTAATCAATCATCAATGTTAAATATGCAAAAGGAAACACTGTATTGGATTGCATATTACATAATGGGGCCCTGCACATTAGAAAACCCCAATATTATACATTGCACTCGGCAGGTGTGCAAGAGCTGTCAAAGTTTTTGTACTATTGGTGTCACTATCTTAATCTGCACTAATAGTGTCCTCTAGACTCATATTTTTGGGGCCTGAACAGCTGGATCTGTGTAATTTGGCCTCATAAGCCTCTGACCAAATTGGTCAAGGATCCGGCCACTGGGTTCTTGGGTCAAGAGGCCAGATCTGCACCTGAACAGGCACTTTAATTATCTCCCTAATTATCCAATTGTTCAGGCAGTCAAGGTGTGAAGGACCTGAGGCTAAGTGTTTCTTTCGGTGTCAGAACAGCAGCTATGTCGGCTGAGACTCCTGAGATGAAATGCGTCGGTTAATAATGGCCTTTCCCTACCCAGTGTCCCGAACTCTTCTCTAATTCTGCCCTGTTCCTGATCTGTTGTATCTCTCTACCCATCTATCATTACTGCTGACTTCCTAATCTTTCAACCTTATTTCGCAGTGCTAGCAAAAGTGGCGACTTAATCTGACCTAGACATTTAAGGGGTTTTCTGATTTCAAAGAAATGGTATAGTCATTTACTTTCTGTTATACTTTGTGGTTCAATTCTTTTATCTTCTACAGTCAGTCAGAGTCCAAAAACCTGTACTCATCCTCTCCAGCTAAGACAGCTGTGTGATTTGTAAAAAAAAAAAAAAAAATCATATATACTGTGTGTGTATATATATATATATATATATATATATATATATATATATATAATTACAGATCATAATGTTATATACTGTATAAAAAGGACCTGGTAAAGACTAAAGATGAGCGCAACTCGAGCCTGCTGCAGTCTGATTGTTCGGCATTTGATTACTGGTGGCTAAAGGAATTGGTTTCAGGCTGTATCCATGTTTTCCAAGACTCCCTAGGGCTGCATCCAACTTCTTCAGCCACCGGTATTCAAATGCAGAACACTTGGACTCAAACATGCTTGAGTCATGCTCATCTCTACTGACTACAGATCATGACCATGCAATTCCATATTGACCAAAGGCCTTGTCCCTCGTGTACATGGATTTCCTCAGATTTCTTGAATCTTTTGATGATACTATGTTTTTTTCGCTGTTAGGATACTCAGTTTTACGTTGGGGAACATTTTTCTTAAATGTTCCTCAATTTTTAGAAGTAGCATTTCACAAATTGACCATCTTTGTTTCTGAGAGACTCTCTAACAAACACTATTTACACCCAGCAATGTGACTTAGTTGGACATTGCACTGCTATTTTTTTGTAAAAGTGGTGGAGAGGGGAAGGCTGAAAGAAATAACATGCTGTCACCTCCCCGGCTCCAATGCTGATGCTGCATACCACCACTCTGGTCCCTCAGACCCCTGGCCAATTCCTGGTTAGAGAGGGGACCGTGACATGTCAGGCCTGCTCAGCCAGTCAGCCACCGAGGCGGGACCCCATTACTGCCGCTGACTGGCTGAGTGGCCCTGACAGGTCAGGACCAGGTCCCTCTCTGACCAGTAAGTAGCTGGGGACCCGGAGGACCAGAGCGGCAGTACGCGGCATCAGTGCTCCCCCTTCCCACCACTTTTACAAAAAATTGCCCTGCCCAGAGTTGTCCTTTACATGGCCTGATGTTCAAGGGAAGCAAGTGCCAAAATCCCAGCACTCGCTTCCCCCTCATTCCCCACTCACTGTCTGTGCTATTACACACACAGACAGCAAGCGGGGAGCAGCGGGAGGGGCCACCTGAATGATCCTTATATTGTACAGGCAGTCCATTAAAGTCAGCTGTATAATCAGTCATTCAGTATAATAGGGCCTTTACTCTTCTGGACTTTTGCTGCCTCTGTCACAACATTTTTTTTTTTTTTAGATACGTTGCTGCCATCAGGTTCTAAATAGGGATGGTTCGAACCTGCCGAGGTTCGGGTTCGTACGAACCCAAACTCTCGGCAATGATTCCCGCTGTCTGCCCGCTCCATAGCCATAGGCTGTATCCCAGTTTTCCAGGCGGTCCTCCCGCTGTATCCGCCCGCTGCACGGAGCGGCCAGACAGCGTGAATCTGATGCTGAGCGTTCGGGTTCATACAAACCCGAACCTCGGCAGTTTCGGACCATCCTTAGTTCTAAACACATATTTTCACGACACGGTAAATGTCTCACTTTCATCCCCCGTGATGTGTCTGTTCTATTCTATGTTTTGTTATTGTGAATAAAACATTGCATTGTGCTTGTATTTCCACTTTACACACCGTCCCCGGTTATAATATTCGAGGTCTGAGTTGCATTAGCTTACACTTGTTGTCTTTGCAGAAGGAGATCTGGAACGTCCATAAGCCTGACCTCCTACGCTTTCGAGGCCACTGTCTTCTCTTCCCGGCCTTAATCACATCCTGTGTTTTCCTATCACTGATTTCTGCCAATGAGGATTAATATACATGTGATACATTGCACATCATTATGTGAGCGGCCAGACAGATAAATGTGCTGTCATTTCTCCAGTGCATTCTGGGAGTGTCAGGATGATCAGGAGGTTACGTTGTTGGGTGGCTACTCGACATGAATCATTTCATTAAGAGAACGTGTAATACTGCAGTGATTTCTCCATTACGAATCCTGCCGGGTCGCCTGCTCCCCTGGGTTTCATTACAATAATTACTTTATTCACAGATACGTCCACTTTATTGTTTCCAATTGAGCGTTTCGTCGTTTGATCACAAATTAGGACAGAGAGGAACATTTCATGGTTTGTTAACTATATCGAATGTTTACAGAATAAATCTGTTTCTATGTCAACATGTGCGGTGATGTAATTCGATGATGTCATGCCTAGAGAGTTTGGTGTAGAACTCTCTGTGGGGTTTAGGTAATGTTAGGCTTTTTTAACAAGCATTGTGTATGTCATTGCCATGACCAGAGATTACATTATAATCTACAGTATTTATAGTAAATGGTACAGTATGTGTATTAATCCGGAGATGGCGTCAGTATAATAGAGCAGGTGCTGAGCATAACCTCACTTAGCATAGCTAAGATGATTTCAGAACAAGCCGGGCCGTGAATCCTCTTGTCATTCTAGGATTTGTGCTTTACTCCTAAAAGGTCCGGATTGGCGATGTGTCCAGCTTCTGGGAAACTCCATCAATATAAAAAAAAAAGAGAAATACCAGTGCCCATTCCCAAAGTAATAGGATATTTATAGGAAGAGAGAAGGAGACTCACTTGGACTTCTAGTCGTAGGCTTCATTGTGACTGATGAGGGCCAAGAGGTTGACTGGAGTTACTTGCGATTTGTGTGGTCCCAAAGGTCGAGTGGACTTAGGGTCCCATTCCAGGGGCTGATGGGGGCCCGATCAATAATGTATTGGGCCTTATACATGGCCCGATAATTGTTTAGAGAGGGCTGCAGGGACATCGTTACTGATGTCCTTACAGCCCTTGTTTAAACACCATACATTACCTAAGCATGTTGCAGGTCTTCTCCTGCACTCCTTCTTCCTCCCGGTCCCACGTGCAGCAGCAGCTTCGGTGCGGCCTGTCTGAGCTGACAGACCACTCAGCCAATCACTGGCCGTGGCGGTCCTGGCCAGTGATTGGCTGAGTGGTCTGTCAGCTAAGACTGGCCGCACCGAACCTGCTGCTGCACGCAAGACCAGGAGGAAGAAGGAGCGCAGGAGAAGACCTGAAACATGCTTAGGTAAAGCATGGTGCTTGTGAAATTGTCGGTGGCCTGCCGCGCTTCGCTATTCCATGTAGCGATGCGTGGTCGGTGCCCAATGATTTTAGGTTTGAACCTAAGTTAACGATCAGTCGATGAGATGATCATCGGCTGATCGTTGTCTCTATTCCATGGAGCGATAATCGGCCAATTCGGCCGATTATCGCTCGGTGGATTAGGACCTTTAGGGTTCTATCACAAGGCCCAATCAGTATTGTAAACGGCGCTCGTTTACTGAGTCTATTACAAGGCTGGATAATTATTTAGCAAGGACTACACGGACGTTGTTAGCAATGTACCTGTAGCCCTTGCCCAAACAGTTAATACTTTACCTGTCCACGTTCGTGGTCTTCTCATGTTCTCTGCGTCCCATCACTGTGACCTGAGCTGACAGGAGGTTCAGCCAATCACTGGCCGCTCTGAAGCTGTAGTATGCGGTGTCGGGATGCATACAGAGAGCAGGAGGAGAGCGTGGACAGGTAAAGTATTAACTGTTTGGGCAATCGTCAGCCGTCGGCCATGCATCACTATTACACGTAGCGATGCGTGGTTGGCAGCTGATGATTTTAGGTCTGGCCCTAAAAAAACGATCAGACGATGATTGTTTCAACGGCTGATCGTTGTCTCTATTACATGGATCGATAATCAGACGAATCGGGCCAATTTGACCGATTATCGGTCTGTGTAATAGGGCCCTTACTTGGGATTTGTGTGGTCCCAGAGGTCGAGTAAACTGATTTGGGTTTGGTGTAGTTTCAATAGCTCAGTGGCTTCATTTTGGATTGGTGGAATTCAAGACGCTGAGTGGTTTCATGTGGGTTTGGTGACATTTTTCATAGGTTGAGTAAATTACTTGTGATTGGTAAAGTTTTGAGTGTTTGAGTGGACTTTTTAGGGCCAAATTACATGGGCAGATGCACAGTATAAGCAAGCACCGATCACTTATATATGTGTATATAGAAAATAAAAAATCTATAGCTTACCTCTCCACGCTCCCCGGTGTCCTTCCAGCTTCTTTCTATGTTTCCTAAAGCCGCTGCAGGACCGTCTCACACTCATAAACCACTCAGCCAATCACTAAAATAAGTAAAAAGTAGGAAAGCAGAGAGGTGGTCAATAGCCATGGTAATGGTTTGTGGAGCTTGGTCTGGCTATTAATTGAAAGGCTGGGACTGTGGCGGATGGCTGAAGTAAAGGCAGAGATCCAACAATATCTAATCAGCTGACAAGAACATCTGATTTAAAGCGAAACCTTCAAAACCCTCCTCCATATATTAGCTTGAAGCAATGAGGCCTCCACATGTGATAAAGCCTCAATGTTATCTATATCTAAATTTTGTCCAGTCGAGGGAGTATCAATAAGCATAAAATCTCATATTGCTGCCATGACACATAAAGAAACAAGGCATAAAAGGCCCAAACTCGGCGTCAGCTAAAGGATAGCTGGACATTTCTATCTGTAAGGAGGAGACATACTGGGGTTTTTAGTGCTTAGAGGTTATAATAGTTGGGAAATCGTATGCACAGTTTTTTTTATGGCCTCTAAGTTTTGATTACTGTAATTATATGTCTAGTTATTATATATTTATATATTTACCATCTGGCTGCCGGCCCAATATACTGAATATATGTGTGTGTTTTTCTTATTTAGTAGCTGTAGTCTGTATGTTACTGTAATGATCTTCATATACTTTCAGTAACTGATTGTCCAGGCATCAGTTATGTCTTCTGCCCGCCACCTGTCCTCCCCATACATAGAAACAATGATTGTTCCTGTGTTCTCTATGGGGAGAGGTAAGACGCACCCAGAAAGCCCTGGCTGTGGCTTATCTGTCGCAAAACAAAGGGGACGAGCAGTGATTTTCCATCACTCTTGATCCCTATATCCATCGACACCATCTGCCCTGAACAGTTGGGAGAGCCCCCTATATACCTTAGATTGACGGCCGAATCTGCAGTAAGCGGTGGGACTGGCCAACTACATAGGTGCATAGGTGTTACTATAGCGGTTTGTTTCTTGTATTTGTTCCATATGTTTTTGTCACTTTTTTTTAAGCTAATGGTTTTTGGGTATTGAGCAAGTTTTTGCTTTTGCTACATCAAAGTAATGAAACACAAAACGAAAAAAATAAAATAAAAATATAGTATTGCTGTGGATTCTAAGTCATATAAGCCTGTGTTTCTGTAAAGATAAAAATGGTTACTTTTTTTTTCCATAAACAGTGCCACACTTGTCTGCAGGTCTTGTCTGATATTGCAGCTCAGTTCCAGTCAAGTAAATGTGGCTGAAAACTCATGGGCAGAGCTGTTGTGGGAATAAAACAACCATTATCTATCTATCTATCTATCTATCTATCTATCTATCTATCTATCTATCTATCTATTTTCTTACTGGAATGCTCTTGAATTATGTAAAGTTGGACAAGTTTCAGGACAACCTCAGAATACCCCTCTCTCCCTATTTGCTCTAGTGATCAGTTGGGGTGTGAACATTCAGACCCTGACTGATCAAAACCTTTGACGTGTTACTTGTATGAGCTAACAGAGGTCCACACTAAGCTCATTATATCCTGTATATTCTGACTCAGTATCATGTGACCAAGACTAAAGGCCCTATTACACTGGACGATTATCGGACAAGAATCCTTCGGGCAGCCCTTCCTGCTGCTGCCTGCTCGCCGTCTGTGTGTAACAGCACAGGCCTAGAGCGGGGAATGAGGGGGAAGCGAGCACTGACCTGACAAGTCGGTGCTTACTTCCTGAAACATTGGGCTGAGTAATACGTTTGCTGGGCCTTTAGATAGCACAACTAATCTAGCTGCCAGGCCACACAAATGATACAATAATCATTCTGTATCGTTCGTGGTGCCTGGAAGAAAGTGGCCATATTTTTGTAGCGCTGGATACCTTTTAAAGTCAATTTCCATCCAAAAACAGGAAATCAAATCCTAACTGAAGACTCCAACTTTAAAATGCATAATTTTTCCAAACCAGAATCCTCCCATTTCTCAGATTAAAGAGAATGTACCATCAGGTACACCCTCTTTAAAATCGGGGAAGCCGTTGCCACGGTCCTTTTTTTGAATCGTGTCCCGGTTCCCCCATACGGCACACGCCATAATTCATGGTTACCGGGACGGAGGTGAAGCACTGGAGGCGGGCTGGCTCGCCCCAAGTGGGAGGAAACCCCCGCCCCTCCATGACGCCGCTCCTTTAGAATCAATAGAGCCGTGTCATGGAGGGGCAGGAGTTTCCTCCCACTGGGGGCGGGCCGGCCCACCTCTAGTGCTTCACCCCCGTCCCGGTAACCATGAATTCTTCCTCGTGCCGGCGCCTTTTGACTCAGGTGCGATTTTAAAGAGAGTGTACCTCATGGTACATTCTGGTACATTCTCTTTAAGTGTAGTTGCTACAGAATACCAATGAGGAGAGGATGGAAGGGTAAGCTCAAGCTGTTTACGTGGGCTGAGCAGCCTAGAAACCGGGATCCAATATCATTGATCAGCGCTGGTCTACTAAGCCTGTTACCTGTCTTGGTAATCATGTTGCCAGGGCTGGATAAAAAATTGGAAAGATTGCTGATCAACGATCAATTATTTTTGAGCGTATAAAAATCAAGCAACAACCAAGCATTTGCTTCTTCGTTGGCTTAACACTGTCCCAATAAGACAGAGTGTTTACGAGCTGTTTGGCCAATAATCGGCCTGTGTAATAGGCTCCTAGATCTCAGGCCAAATATGATCCCGAATGGCCATTTTGACCACATTTTAATGTTGAATAAAATTTTTATGAAAAATAACATATGTGGTCTCATTGTGATCGCTGACTAAATATTGCCATAGCAACTAGTCAGATTTAAAAGGGTTATCTCATCATAAAATGGTGTATGGCTACATCCATCCTCTGTGATCCCTACAATTCACTATAACGAAGACCTAATAAAGCATGGCGGCCCCTTTAGATTTTGTGTAGGAAGTTCCATCCCACCACATTCACCCATTGCAGTTCTCTGCATAGTACCTCGTTGACTCCTTTATTTCAATGAACAATGGGGGTCCCAGGGGTCAGATTTATGTTCCACAACTTACTACGGTGGGAAAACCGCAAGTAGACTTATATTAGGTTGCCTGTGCTGACAAATCTAAGCTACAGGTTGGCTACTTTAGCCTCCTGCTGGCACTCTTTTATTGACTAAGGATTCCCGTGAACCAATACTATTTCTAAGCACCTTTTCCAGTGTTCCCTGTAACTTTTAAGTGTTAGATTTGCAATGCATTTGCAGCCCTGGAGTTTGACACAATTTCCCTTTCTCTTTTCTGAATTGATGGCAATAGTTTGGCAGACATGTTAGCTGGGCAGGGCCGACCTGGAAAATAGAGCAGCACTCCCTGTCTAATTAAGAGAAGCACAATCATTCTCACGGAGCCTGCAACAATTTCCCAAACAGATGACCCATAATGTAAATGACATGAATAAAGAGAGTCTCATGATGCGGCTTGCTACGCCCTGGGTCACGTGCCGTCTCTGCTCGCCGTACCATGCAGTACTGTACTTAAGAACCTGGCTGAAGTCACTGTGTTTTATATGCTCTACTTGCTTCACAACTTCACAAGACCGTTTACAAGAAGTAAATAATTCCTTAAACAAAATCATGACTGGATGGTACAACTCGGATGTATGGTACAACTGAATGTATGGTACATAGGAGATACACGTAGTTCTGTGATTGTCAAGCCATGGCTCTTTGGTGTATATCTTGCTGTCAGATGGTGGACCGGTTATGATAATCTGGATTCATTATTGGTGGCATCCAACCAAGAACAATTGTCTGCCCTATTGTAGTGCCAACAAGCCGCTTTGCTGGGCTAAAACGGTAAATCAAGATTTCTTATCAGGTAAAGGAAAGCCCAACCTCAAATGGGTTCAGCAAAGGACCACAGCTAACTTCATGGCAACTTCTTTCAAGTCCGTCCCTGACCTAATAAACCTAGTGGCAACCACCACTGAATGGCAACCCACACCGATACGACTCCGGTCTAGCATCCATGGGGCAGTGGTAGTCTGGCAACCCCATTGCTGTCTGGTCTCACTACCTCTTATATAGTCTTGATATTGATACACTTAAGGCTGTGTTACACGACCGGATGAGCAGTGCAAGCAAGCACCAATCTGCTGGAGCACTTACTGAACCCATTACATGGCTTGATAATCGTGCAGCAAGTGGCACAAGGAGGGACAAAGCGACTGGTGCGGACCTTCTGGGCTAGCCAACCAGTTGACTTTGGGCCACACTAAGGAGTGCAATCTAAATTGCATTTATCCCATTCCAGGATGCAGAAGTTAGAGGGGACCACGTTGCTTCCTAAATATGGTTCTAGTGTGGGTATAGGCTGGGTTAGAAGATCAGAAGAAAAGAAGAAAGAAGGCACCAAGGGATCAGAGAAGGCAAGGTCGTGGGTAGGTGGCAAGACAGTGTAGTCAGGTACTGGTAGAACATTTGTGGCAGGTCCTGAGAAGTCATGAGAGTCACGAGTAGTAGGTACAGGTCACACATACATATCAGGATCTGGAGGAGACTACCTTCTCCACAGACACTAGTGAATCACAATATTCCTCAGGCGCCAAGGAGCAGGTGGGGCTTCTTTAAAGGGATTGTTCAGGCTTAGAAAATGGTTGCCTACTTCCAGAAATAGCACCTCTCTTGTCCTCAGTTTAGCTGGGGTTTTGCAGCTCATTTCTGTTGAATTGGAGTATCGCAAACAACTTTAGGACAGGGTGGTACTGTTTTTCAAGAAAGTAGCTGTACTTTCTCTAAATGTGGATAACCTCTTTAAATAGGTGTTACTGTGATAGGAAGGGTGCAAAACAAGAGTCCGTGGAGCCTCGGTTGCAAGTCTCAAAACACGGGAATAGCCAGATATCTCTAGCCTGTTGCCACGGGGTGCCTCCATGATGGGGAGAGCACCACAACACCTAGATAGGTAGCCCCTTAAGTCCCACTCAGTTGCGAGTATTGGAACATAAATAGGGAAACAACAGGGTGGCCCCTTTTTGTCAAAGTCTAACTCAAGATGCGAGTATTGGGACACGACAAGGGCTTGCCAGACAGGCATCCATCCACAGACAGCTGTTTTGGGGTATTTGCCCCTCGTCAGTGTGGAGCAGGATTCTGGCTAGTTGGGGCAATGACATATCAACTACCTATAAGGGTGGTGTGATGCTCTTCCCATCATGGAGGCACCCTGTGGCAACAGGCTAGAGATATTTGGCTATTCCCGTGTTTTGAGACTCGCAACTGAGGCTCCACGGACTCTTGTTTTGCATATTTAAATTTTGGGGGACATCAGTGGAGACTCTTGATTGAATACTTCATTGTAATTTTTTCTCTTATCTCCTTGAGTTCCGTGATTATTGTGTGATAGGAAGGGGACACGTTTTGGGTGCATACTCTGTCCCATTAAATAGCAGAATCCTATGAGTGAGACAGAATTACAGTAGAGCAGTGCGTAGCCTTTATACCTTTAAAAGTTGGCTGTAATTTATATAGGGACGCAAAGGGATGTCAGTTCCACTGCAGCACCTCCGCAGGGGAATTTAAGTATTACATAGTTTCTATTCAAATCCATGGCCTATCTCTGTAATGGAGAGATGGAAAGACTTTTCTTTAGTCTGGTCAATGGGGATCCTCCCCACATCATCCGCACCCCTTCAATTTTATCATATTGCAGTGTGATTAGTGCAGTTCGGCTTCCTCTGTATTTTTGCACTAGAGGCAGGGCTGTATTAACAGCTGCTGCTGCCCTAGGCACTAAACCTGAAGACGCCCCATCTACACACACCTATTGGCGAAACCAGACCTGACCAATACCCCCATACCCCCCACCCCCTGGAAAAGACACCAGATTTACTGGCAAGTCTGAACGGGAGGAGGGAAACGAAAAAAATAAAAACAAAAAAATTAGTTTTTTCTGTCCCCCTGCTCCCTGGTGCTGCCCCCTGCAAGGTGCTGCCCTAGGCACCGGACCACGGGTGCCTAGTGGTAAATACGGCCCTGACTGGAGAATGAGCATTTGCTGTGTAGCTGAAAGAATATTCTAGCATCACATTATCAGCCATTTCAGTGGGTTTATATAACAGGAAGTCTGCTCTGTGTGAGCACGATAACATCTCTCCCTGCAATCACAACTTTATCACAAGTAGATTCGGTTGTTTCGATAGGAATCTAAGACCTTTACATACTTGTATGGTTTCGACTTATTTTTATCCTGGTATTTTTTCTGCTAGCGCTCCTCCCTTGCCTAGCACTGACTACAGCTTCAGTCACTTTCAATTACTACTTATATGATTGCTTACTCAAACATTACAGAATATATCATGTGACTATTGCTTTAAGTAAGATTATAGGGGGATATTTATCAAACATGGTGTAAAGTGAAACTGGCTCAGTTGCCCCTAGCAACCAATCAGATTCCACCTTTCATTCCTCACAGACTCTTTGGAAAATGAAAGGTGGAATCTGATTGGTTGCTAGGGGCAACTGAGCCAGTCTCACTTTACACAATGTGTGATAAATCTCCCCCATAGTCTTTTGAGGGGTAGTCTATGCTGAAAAAAGAGTGGTGGGGGGCACCTTTTAGGCTTGGTTCACACATTTTTTGCAGTCCGTTCAATGTATCCGTTTTTAATTGGTTACTTTTAACAGACAGAAAAACTTAGTCAACACTACTTTTGTGTCCATTAAAAAAGCATCCGTTTTGATCCCTCTTTTAAAAAAACGGATCCAAACAGAAGACACACAATTGCATCCTTTTTTGCACCCGTTTTTTTCCATAAAACGTATACGTTAAAGGGATTGCAAAAACGCAGTGTGAACATAGCCTTACACAGAGAGATCATGTGGGAATCGGGCCCATTCAGCAAATTATCGATCGGACTAATAAAGCCAATAATAGCAATCATCAGCTGATCGTGTCTTTTGGCCCTGATCTAAAATCATTGGCTGTCGGGCCGTAGCGATGCACAGGTGACGACTGTGTAAAAAATCTAATGAACTTTATAGATACCTCTGCACGCTCCCTGGTGTCCTCGCTTTTGCCCGCTCCCGGTCGCCACTGCTGAAGCTATACCGGCTATACTGGTATTTGAAGTGACAGGTTGCTCAGCCAATCAATGGCTGCAGCACTGCCCCGTATCAGGCAGTGATTGGCTGAGCACCTGTCAATTCAGAGACTGTCTCTGAAGTTCCTGCTGCGGTCAGAGGACAGAGGCGAGAAGAACACCAGGAGCGTACACAAGTAATGTATATACTTTATTATTTACCTTATACAGCATGGGCTGCATAGATATATATATATATATATATATATATATATATATATATATATATATATATATTGCTGAAAGATTATTGAGCTGTGTAATAGGCTCAGTAAGTGTTGATCTGGCAGATCAGTGTTTGTTTACATTATTGATCTTAGTCTTTTGTTCCAATAAGAAATTGATGTTTGGTTGTGTGCAAAAAAAATTGCATTGGTCATCTTTTTGATTTTAAAGGGATACGCTGATATCAGGTAAAAATAAATAAATAATCATGCTACAGAAGCCGATAGCATTGCTTACCTCTCTGCCCTAGTTGTGAACCCAAAATCTATTTGTTTTGTGGGTATGCTATTCCCCCCCGCCCCCCCCCCACCATGTGCTACTGGTTGAGTAGTTTCATTTTGATTTTAGGTTTAGATCTAAATCAATGATCAACGGCATATGAAGGATTTTTCGATTGTTGCCTGCAATTACACAGAACGATTGTCGTTTAAATTCGAACAATATAAAGATTTTTCGCACGATAATCGGCCCTCTAGCTATTAGGCAGTAGTGTATTCCCCTATGCCCTATAAGATAGACATGCATCCTTGACCAATCTAGGTAAACATGCATGTTCATCCTGGTGGAAATAGTTGATATCAATCTGATACGTTCGGCCAATTTATTACGTTGTATCAGAGATTTCTCGGTAATGAAACCTTGTGATATATGGGTTGGATGTTCTGTAGAAAAAATTAAAGGTTGCATTTTTTGTTGCCTATCTATGCAGATCACTTTTTAATAATAATAATAATAATAATAATAATAATAATAATATTGAAAAACTACTTTTTTTAACTTACATGTCTTGCAGAGTAACATTTGTGCTGACTATAGAAAGTCAGAATATTGAGCAATCCCCTTTGTATTTATGATGCAAAGTAGAGCAATGACTTATCTCGGCCGGTCATGGGGATTTCACAATCAGATTCGTGCACGTAAGCACATTGAGCGATTGCTCCAAGGTTATGGGATTCTATCACATTTTCATATACCAGCATTGCTGTACAGAAATGAGTGCACATGGATTTAAACTTTCCATATGTTCGTCTGTAATGTAGTTGTCCTTGCAAGTCTTGCCAGAGCTGTAATAAAGGGGCTAGCCAGGAATTTGAAAAAAGCACAGCTACTTTCTTGCAAAAACAGCGTTACCTCTATGCTCAGGTTGTGTATGGTATTACAGTTCAGCTCATTTATTTCAATGGAATGAAGCTGTAAAACAGGGGTGGGGAACCTTTGGCCCTCCAGCTGTTGCAAAACTACAAATCCCATTATGCCTGGGCAGCCAAAGCTAATGCTTCGGCTGCCCAGGCATGATAACAATTGTAGTTTTGCAACAGCTGGAGGGCCGAAGGTTCCCAATCCCTGTTGTAAAACAACAAGAGTGGTTCTGTTTCTGAAATTGATGGGATCAATTGCTGCTCAGCCGCAATTGGCTGAACATAACTGTGCTCAGCCAATCGCGGCTGAGCACAGTTGTGACGTGGCGGAGGGGGGACATAGAAAGTTGTATAACTTTGTAATGTGTGTTATTCTGTGAATAATTTTTTAGCGCCGCACTACCCCTTTAAGCCATTAACCCTTTAAGGACCGTGCTAACTTTCGTTTTTGCGTTTTCGTTTTTTCCTCCATGTGCTTAAAAGGCCATAGCAGTTGCATTTTACACCTACAGACCCACATGAGCCCTTATTTTTTGCATCACTAATTGTACTTCGCAATGACAGGCTGAATTTTTCTATAAAATATGCTGCGAAACCAGAAAAAAATTATATGCGCAGTGAAATTGAAAAAAAACGCAATTATTTTTCTTTGGGGGGGGCTTCATTTTTACGCCGTGTGTCCTATGGAAAAACTTAGTTGTTATATATGTTCCTCAAGTCATTACGATTAAAACAATATATAACATGTGAAACTTTTATTGTATCTGATGGCCTGTAAAAAATTAAAACCATTGTTAACAAATATACGTTCCTTAAAATCGCTCTATTCCCAGGCTTATAACGCTTTTATCCTTTGGCCTATGGGGCTGAGTGAGGTGTCATTTTTTGCGCCATGATGTGTTCTTTCTATCGGTACCTTGATTGCGCATATGCGACTTTTTGATCGCTTTGTATTACAATTTTTCTGGATTTGATGCGACCGAAAATGCGCAATTTTGCACTTTGGTATTTTTTTGCGCTTACGCCATTTACCGTGCGAGATCAGTAATGTGATTAATTAATAGTTCGGGCGATTACGCACGCGGCGATACCAAACATGTTTATTTATTTATTTATTTATTTATTTTTATTTGTAAAATGGGAAAAGGGGGGTGATTCAGACTTTTATTAGGGGAGGGGATTTTTTATTAATAAAAACACTTTTTTTTACTTTCACTTACAGTAATATGAAGCCCCCTGGGGGACTTCTATATACACAGAACTGATCTCCCATTGAGATCAATCCTGTGTATATAATAGAGCAATGATCCATCAGATCATGGCTCTATTATAATGGTCTGCTGCAGACCATCTAAATAGATTGCCGAGCAGGGAACAGCGTCGGAGCGACGCTGAGCCCCGGCCGGCTCAGTACAACGGATCTCCCTGCCGCGATCGCATCGCGGGGGGGAGATCCCCCAATAGACACCAGGGAGAGGGGCCACATTCACTATTCAAATGCAGCTGTCAGCTTTGACAGCGGCATTTGAATGGTTAATTAGCCGGCCGCGGCGATCGGCCGCGCCGGCTAATAAACGCGGTCCCTGGCTGCACTTAGCAAACGGGGACCGCGCGCTGCAGAGAGGGCTCACGCCGAGAGCCCTCTCTGTTTACTCTTAACGGCCGCATGACGGGTATACCCGTCATGCGTCGTTAAGAGGTTAAAGGGATTATCCAGTGCTACAAAAACATGGCCACTTCCAAAGACAGCGCCACTCTTGTCTCCAGTTCAGGTCTGGTTTGCAATTAAACTCCATTCACTTCAATGGAACTGAGTTACAAAAACCGACCCAAACTGGAGACAAGAGTGGTGCTGTCTCTGGAAAAAAGTGGCCATGTTTTTTATTGCGCTGGATAATCCCTTTAAGGCCATGCAAGGTCTAGTCTGTCTCCATCCAACTCTCTTCTTACTGATTTTGAAGAAGTAAAATCATGCCCTTTACTGTAAGCGTGTAGTCGTCTTGTGATCTCTTTGCAAACAGTCAGGGTCTTGTTTACTAAAGGATCCAGTGAAAGTTCACATTGAAATATACTGGATTACAGGGTTTTACGGGGAACCAACAAAGCATCAATTGTGAGGATATCTGATGTATTTCATCAGCCGAAGAAAGGATGGAAACAATAGATGGTAAGAAGTAAGTTTATCTTTTAAAGTCATGAGAATCGTTACATTTATTGCATATATTCTAGATGTAGATTATGAGATGTGTTATATAAAGGCAATAAAGGCAGCTTGTTCTCTGTCCAACATTGAGAACGGCTAATTTTTACTTGGATATTCCACCAAGGAGGCTATTACACGGGCCGATGGTGTTCCGATCAGTACTGTAAACAAACGGGCAGATCAGTGCTCGTTTACTGGGCCTATTACAGGCCCGATAATCATTTAGCCACACAGACAGCCTTATACCAATAATGGCCATATAGTGGATTAGGAGATTTGCAGTGTATAGTTTTTTGGCTGTATCCATGTTTTTACTGGCAGCCCATAGGCGGCATCCAACTTCTCGAGACCTCAGAGGTCAAATGCTGAGTTTTCGGGTTCAGAGACGTTGCTGAACCCGGACAGTTTCCTCAAGTCTACTCAACACTAGTTGTGGATGAAACATCTGACCATCTCCACTAGGTAACATGACTTCAATGGAAAACTCTCCTCTAGATCCCTAGATGTTCTTGTTCCCCTTTCCAGTTGTTAAATAAGTGAAGGAATATTCAAAATACCTTGGGACCCAAGACCTTTATACTTTACATACTGTACATAACCTGATCTAGTAATTGTAATAGATCAGTTCCCTTGCTAGAGATGGACCTATTTTTGAGTCTTATCCCCTATCTTACTTATTCCCTATGTACTGGATAAGGGATAGTTGTCAGATAATGAGAAGGCCTGACTGCTGGGGACTCCTATCCATCATATGAAGAATGGGCATCTCAAAAGGGACCAGAGTTTATAGACTTGATCAAAGCACAATTCATTGTCTAAGGTAGCACCATAGACAGTCAAGCACAGGCACTGCTGCTCTATTCAGAGTTCTGTTTGGGAGGCCCTTTCTCGAGACTGAGAAGGTCCCATCAGTCAGATCCCACGCGATCAGACATCTATCTCCTATTATATAGACAGCAGATATGTGTCTCTGGTGGAAAAACTCCTTTTAGGACTCAACAACAAGTTCAGTAGACCAGAGGTCCTCAAATTGGCCATATACATTAGGTGGAGGCTGGTGGATGGATGACTACTATGGAGTGAACAATGATTTCTCCGACACATCCATACTGGCTCTTGCAAATGGCCATATACAGTGTGATCAATTACTTAAGGCAATGGATAAATGAGCTTACTGAGAACATCTTGAGAACATTTTTTTTACTGAATAACGTTTGAGAAATAGGGACTATTGGACAAAAGTGTTAAACACGGCTGATGATGATGGTCTGCCATTGGTTGGTTTAAAACAATAGTTGCTGTGGCTTTTGGTAAAAACATTGATTTCCATAATTTTTATTAGGCGTGGGTACGTTAAGTGCTTGTCTTCCATGTGGTTTTCCGTGTCAGAAGAAGAGCCGGATGAGCTGATCGGGTTTCTTATTGTATCTCATAGGTAGTGGAAATCTATCTATCTTAATTTCTCCTATATGAAGTAGCTTTCTCTACGATTCTAGAGCCTACTCTTTGTAGCATAATTACCATAAATAGTGTCTATTATACCATATCTGGGTCGGTTTACTGTACTGTATCGGTTTCCTTTGTGTTGATGATATTTAGGAATGAAAGGACCTCTTTCTTACCCCGTACAGAGAACATATTATCAATGCCAGACATTGTTTTGTAAGACTTTACATAGAATGGACGTCATCAAAACTTATGTAATTTTCAAAATGTCTTCTTAGTTTAAAACTTTAAGGTCCTTTTGTCCTCGACACAATTTAGGACCAGGGATTCTCTTTACATTACCCACCAACACACTCTGGCCACCGAGGTGTTGAAAATTTAGATTTTTCCGCATAATAAGATTTTTCTATTGCGCCCATTGTTCGATATGTCTGTTTTGAGCACACACAAGTAGCCTTATATGTGGCGAGGTTGCCCAACACAGTGGCTCTTGTACTATTTTGACAAAGGTCATGTCTCTGTTTCCTGTCACCCCCCTCCCCTTTCTCCTTCTGCTCAGTCCGCTAATACTTCTGGGGGTGAGATTTCATGATTGAGAGCATGTCCACAGTTAAATATAGAGGTCAATGAGTTGTGTTGAGAATCATGGAGGTCATTTGGTGACCCAGTGACCTCTCTGTGTTCACAATGGGACCACATTAAGGAAATGAGCCCGGTAATGTTATGGAAAAGGTTATGGAGTAGCAATGAAAGAAAAGGCAATGGATATTAGGACATTTTGGCTTTGTGAATGAAAAACCTTGCATCATATAGTAGTTTGTAGGAGCCAGTCAGCATGTACATAGAAAGAAGGACGCAATGGTATGATGCTGGTTTACCCCGTCTCTGTCACAAATGGAGAGACCCTTCCTTTTTTCTTACTTGCTAATATTTCAGAGTTTGGAAGAGAAGAGTCAATGGCAGATTGAAGCCAAAAACAGCTAAGTCAGCCATTTCCTTACGACCAATATGGTACTTATAAACTTATTATGTCACTTCCATGGTCTGAACCCTGTGATCACTGCCAATCTGACTCCCGAGACCCCAAGTCAAATTTTCCATGGCCAATTGGGGAAATGTTGTATTACAGGATATTCACATCCTATTCACAGCGACTTTCCATGTTATACTTAGGATGGAACACTTCAAGAGCAAGAAATACTGTTTAGAGGAGAATCTACACTGTGGTTAATATAGAGAGATTGTGAGAACCCCCAACCCCCTTTAATTTAGATACAATGCCTTCCACCTCAGTATAGAATAGATTGACTAAAACAAATAGTTATTGTTTCTGTGCATATATTGGGTTGGTTGGTTACAATTCTGCAATATATGTTCTGTAAAATTGAGATGCTGACTTATTTTTGTGCATAATGGCATGGGTTCCATTGAATTTAATGGCCTGAATGCAGTCACTAGTCAACTGTGTTTTGGTAATTAAAGTCAAAGGAGTTCATGACTGCTCTCAGACATATTCACGTTAGCAGTAGAGATGACTCAACCTGAGCATGTGGCATTTGATAATTGATTATTGATGGTTGTATCTACGTTTTCCAGGCAGCCTTAGGCCTCATTCACACAATCCGTGCCATAACCCCCTCCACAAACCGCGCCTCCAAAAAATAGGTCATGCCCGTAGGAGGATCACGGCATGGATCCCCCAATAGAAGTGCAGCCCCCGTCCGGCAGCATAGATGACAGGAGCACATAATCTAAAAACTCGACTACTTCTCCTGTGCCAACCGGCTTACACACGTTAACCGGAAGTCAGGTGAGCTACGCTGGTTCGTGCTGGCACCAGGAGAAGAAGGCAATAAGGGACCACGCCACTTTTGGTGAATATGTGTAGCTGGCCAGTACAGGGGAAGTAGTTGTCAGATTATTTACTCCTGTCATCTCCTCTGCCGGGAGGTGGGGTGTGTTTGCTGCACTTTTATTGGGGGATCCATGCCGTGATCCTCCTCCGCTCTAGGACATGTCCTATTTTTTCACGGTCTTAGGGCTGCATCCAACTTCTTCAGCTACCATTAATCAAATGCCTCATGCTCTAGTTAGTACCTCAATTTGTCAGGTTGCCAGTGTGTGCAGGGTTCCATTTACAACTAATGTATACTGCATTGTACATGTGCTTTTTGTTCATCATGGGCCACTGTATAGGGATATACTGTTGCGACACCAGAATCAGGATTGGAATAGTTCCTATTTACAGCCCATGGTTGGAATGAACTTTGGTTATTCCTGTATTTGCCAACTCTGTTGCTTCGTCATTGCAATATGTCCATCCTTCCAAAACCAGCAGAACATTGGTCTTTCCGACCAAAGGACACCTTACGCTTGTGAGTTTATTACAATTCATCCTCGTCTAGCCTATTTGCATTGAAGATGAATATTTCTTTCAGAAACGAATGTCTCCTCTCTGGGATCATTTCCAGTCCAGTATTCTCCGGTTCATTTGCAAACCCAAAATTGTCCCTATGAACTCTGACAGATGGACTGGGCAGCCACTGGCCATATAGCACCATCTCCCCACACACAAGGCATACATTGTGGTCTCCGCAAACAAAGAATAACAGAATTTGTGTTATGCAGGGTCTCCTTGAAGGGGAAAAATGCTCAAGTATGTCTATAATTGTGATACAATGTTACATTGAACAGGGGTATACGACTAGACTGCATAATTTGCTATTTGTATAATACTAGTGGTACATGTCTATATCTGGAGGGAGGAGTGGGCACATATATAAAAACATAGTAAAAATTTAAATGGGGAGCCCAGTTTTTGGCTCTTTCCACCACATTCCACATGCAGGGTATCCGTAACCGTCTTGTTGGGAATCTATCATGGGACCATCTTGTGAAACTCCCAGATGACAGCTGTGGGACATTGCGCCAACCATACATTTTCCCGCAATAGGTGCTGTATATGGAAGGTAGTATTACAAGACTGCAGAAGGATTAGCTTCCATGCCGAGTTTTTGTTGCGCCTGGTTTTAGGTAGACATGAGCGAATCAGGCCAAAATTCGTTTTGCGAGCTTCACACATTTTGGGTCAAATTTGTTAATATTAGGGAATTGAATCTTAAAATTTTTTATTAAAACATAAATACTATAGTAGCTACAGTACTGGGACTATTACAGAAGGCGAAATAGTTAAAGCACGTTGTTGTAAAAGTGTCAAAAATCAGAAAATCACAATTTAAAAAAATGTCAGTCAGTCAGCCAATTTTCGCCATTCCTCTCCTCTCTGTCCTTATATCGCTGTTAGTCTCTCCCTGCTCTGCTCTAACTGCCTGCTGCCATCCTGCTCTCCTCTCCACACACAGCTAACTGGCCACCTCCGTTACAGCACCGCCTTATATAGAGGGGGAGGTGCTGACATCACAGAGGGGCCTGCAGCTGATTGGATGGGTGCTAGGAATCAAGGTTAATCCCTTTCTCCCGCCTAGTGACGCTCCAGACACCATGTGTGGTGCTGGTTAGCCATATCGGACATGTACATCTAATAGTAAAATGCCATTTGCTGTTGCTTATCACACTGTTACAAGCTTGTAGGATTTTCCTGCTCTACTGCTGATTTAGCCCACTTTTACGTCCGACCATAACTTGTGGAGATATTTGAGTACTGGGAACCATTGTTTGGACCCAGGAAAGGTGACTGCTAAAGGAAGTTCTGCAGTCAATCCACCCATACAGTATGTTTTGCTACATGAAGCTTTAGCTTTGGCTGTCCAGGCATGATGGAAATTGTAGTTTTGAAACTGGTGGAGGGCCGCAGGTTCCCCACCACTGGTTTCCATGTTTGATATAATTGGATCGTTTCATACATGAATGGTTCTGGGTCCACAAGAGCTCATCTTACTCTAGCAGTAGACCTCCTTATGATGTCCAAAAAAGTATTTTTTTTTCTAAGATACGCCCTTTGGATTCCTTAAAAGGGTACTCTGAAGAAAATGTTGATTTTTCAGATCAACTGGTATCGGTACTTATCAGCTGCTGCATGTCCTGCAGAAAGTGGTGTATTCTTTCTACTCTGACACAGTGCTCTCTGCTGCCACCTCTGTCCAGGAACGGAACTGGAACTGCCCAGAGCAGGAGAAGTTTTCTATGGGCATTTGCTACTGCTCTGGACAGTTCCTGACATGGACAAAGGTGGCAGCAGAGAGCACTGTGTCAGACCGGAAAGAATACACCACTTCCCGCAGAGCATAAAGCAGCTGATATGTACTGGTACACTTTTTTTTTTTTTTAAGAGAAGTCATGTACGAATCTATATAACTTTCTAAAAGAAGTTGATAAAAAATTTTTTGATCCCTTTAAAAAAGGCAAAGGTGATGTGATCATCTCTTTATTTGGGTGGTTTTTGTGCAGAGAAACATGGAGGTGCAGGTATACGCTACTGTCCAGGCTCACCATAAACCTGAGCTTGTATATCGCCATTCAGAGCTAAAAAATCTGCAAGTATTGTTAATGATTAGTCGGTGTGAATGCGGTCCTTCTTATATATACCTTCCTGTCTGAAGCCGATCGCCCTTCATGTTATTTGCACTGAGACCAGAGATGTTAGCAGATCCTCTTAGAGGGTGTAATCTATCTGGCTGAGGAGGGTGCTCTTGAGGAGGCTGGAAAGCCATGGCACTAAATGGCGTGACACAGCATTAAGTGACAATTAGGCCTCACATCAAAAGCACTCGCAGTCATAGAGGTCAAATGACTGACACGCTGACACCGAGAAAGAGAGGGGAAAAGTCACTGTACTGTACTTGTTATAAAGGACTTTACTCCTAAAAATACCAGACACCATTCATCTGTCCTGGAGTCAGAATATTTCCAGAAATTCTTCGGACAATTTTTGCCTATTGTTTTCAGCATGCCGCTGTATTCACAACAATAGCTTCCACTTTTATTATCAATGAAGATTTTGTGCAACTGGGTATATAGAGGCCAAGTGCAGCTGAGAAGTCTAGATGTAGGCAGGAATAATTGCAGTTCTCCCCCATTGCAATTACTCTGCAGTGGAACCTAACTTTTTTTTCTTTCAAATCAACTGGTGCCAAAAAGTGCCTGAGATTTATAATTTACTTCTATTAAAAAATCTCAAGTCTACCAGTACTTATCAGTTGCTGTATGTCCTGCAGAAGTGGTGTATTCTTTCCAGTGTGGAAAGCAGGAGAGGGTTTTTTTATGTGGATTTACTCCTGCTCTGGACAGTTCCTGACATAGACAGAGGTGGCAGCAGAGAGTGCTGTGTCAGACTGGAGAGAATACACCACTCCTTGCAGGACATGAAGACTTTAGATTTTTTAATAGAAGTAAATTACAAATCTCTGGCACTTTCTGACACCAGTTGATTTGAAAGAAAAAAAATGTTTTGCTAAACTACCTGTTTAAAGGGGTCATCACTTCAGTATTCAGTGTCTATGTGTTGTGTTATGGAAGGCATGGGTCCCCTCTATGAGCCAGAATGAGCTTCTGGCACTGTTAGGCAGGTGTTAGAACAAGGAGACACATGGTACCTTTCATATTTCTGTCCGTGCTTCCAGAACATAGAAAAAAGCTTCTGTTTTGCAGTATTCCCAAATTCCCAAACTTCTAATGTCTGTAACGTCTCCTCACTCCTCCTCCCATACCTGATCCTGCTTGAGTTCAGCTTCTAGCTGACTGTCAATTAATCAATCAATCAGGAATGTATGGCTGTATCCATGTTTTCCTGGACTCTTTAGGGGCTCATGCCCATTGGGCTGCCATGATTGCCAGCCCGTGGTCTGCCCCTAGCAACCAATCAGATTCCACCTTTCATTTTCCAAAGAGTCTGTGAGGAATGAAAGATGGAATCTGATTGGTTGCTAGGGGCAACTGAGCTAGTTTCACTTTACACCATGTTTGATAAATTCAACGTACAATGTTTTTTTTGGACCATGGTAACTTGAGATTTGACTAAACATACAGACAGTCAGGATCTGCGGCACATGTAAAAAAAACTAGAAGATTGCCTATGTGTAGTGAGAGTACTAGATGTATTGTCAATAGTATATGTGCATTGTATTTAACCCTTTAAGGACATGGCCCATTTTCGTTTTTACGTTTTCGGTTTTTCCTCCTTGTGCATAAAAGGTCATAGCACTTGCATTTTTCCACCTAGAAACCCACATGAGCCCTTATTTTTTGCGTCACTAATTGTACTTTGCAATTACAGGCTGAATTTTTGCATAAAGTACACTGCGAAACCAGAAAAAAATTCAAAGTGTGGTGAAATTGAAAAAAAAAACGCATTTCTTTTATTTGGGGGAAATGTGTTTTTACGCCATTCGCCCTGGGGTAAAACTGACTTGTTATGCACGTTCCTCAAGTTGTTACGATTAAAACGATATATAACATGTATAACTTATATTGTATCTGATGGCCTGTAAAAAATTCAAACCGTTGTTAACCAATATACGTTCCTTAAAATCGCTCCATTCCCAGGCTTATAGCGCTTTTATCCTTTGGTCTATGGGGCTGTGCGAGGTGTCATTTTTTGCGCCATGATGTGATCTTTCTATCGGTACCTTGATTGCCCATATACGTCTTTTTGATCGCTTTTTATTACATTTTTTCTGGATTTGATGCGACCAAAAATGCGCAATTTTGCACTTTGGGATTTTTTTGCGCTGACGCCGTTTACCGTACGAGATCAGGAATGTGATTAATTAATAGTTCGGGCGATTACGCACGCGGCGATACCAAACATGTTTATTTATTTATTTATTTGTTTACTTTTATTTAAAACCTGGGAAAAGGGGGGTGATTCAGACTTTTATTAGGGGAGGGGGCTTTTTACTATAAACAACACTTTATTTTTTTTTTTTACACATATACTAGAAGCCCCCCTAGGGGACTTCTAGTATATACACTGTGATCTCTCATTGAGATCTCTGCAGCATAGATATGCTGCAGAGATCCATGAGATCGGCACTCGTTTGCTTTCGGCTGCTGCAGCCGGAAGTAAACGAGTGCCGAGCCGAGGACGGCGCCATCTTGGACGCGTCCCCGTCCGGCATCAGTAACGGAGATCGCTCCTCCGGGACAAGGTCCCGGAGGAGCGATCTCCCCCACTAGACACCAGGGAAACGTTGCCTCCGGTAATCGGAGGCAGCTGTCAACTTTGACAGCTGCCTCCGATTAGCTAATTAGCGGGCACGGCGATCAGACCGTGCCCGCTAATAGCGGCGGTCCCGGGCTACACGCGGCACCCGGGATCGCGGCACTTCAAAGCAGGGCCGCTGCGCGGCCCCGCTTTGAAGTGCAAGTGAGGACATAGGACGTACCGGTACGTCCTATGTCCTTAAGAGGTTAAAATGTTTTACAATTTTTAATACCAGGCCTTTCTTTCAGGTGCCTTACTTAGTCTGGCCTCTCCCCATTGACCTGTCTGGCACGGGTGACCCCACCAGGAGTATTACTCCCACTTAGCTCAATGGATCACCAAAGCACACAAGCTCCCTCACCACGTTAAGGTGAAGGCACCATGAGGGAGCTCCTCCACCCTAGCCCGATTACCATCCCAACCCTTAATTTACCTGTCCTTTGCTAACGCGGACCCTCACGGCACTTTTCCCAGCCCAGGCCCGCCCCAGCCCCCTAACACCCTTCCAAGTTTTTCCACGCCCTTCCAAGCCCAGGCCCGTCCCAGTCTTCTTCTTCCTCTTCCTCCTCTTCTACTTCTTCTGTTCTTCTTCCTAGCCCAGGCCCACCCCAGCCCCCTAACGCGGACCCTCCCAGCGCCCTTCCCAGCTCAGGCCCACCCCAGCCCCCTAACGCAGACCCTCCTGGCGCCCTTTCCAGCCCAGGCCTGCCTCAGCCCTCTAAAGCAGACCCTCCCGGTGCCCTTCCCAGCCCAGGTCAGCCCCAGTCTTTTTCTTCCTCCTCTTCTTCTACTTCTCTTCTTCTTCTTCTCCTCTCCTTTCAGCCCAAGCTCGCCCCAGCCCCCTAACACGCACCCTTCCCAGCCAAAGCCTGCCCGACCTCCTAACACGGACCCTCCTAGCGCCCTTCCCAGCCCAGGCCTGCCCCAGCCTTAATGCGGACCCCTCCGGCGCCCTTCCCAGCCCAGGCCCTCCTCAGCCCCCTAATGTGGACTCTCTCAGCACCCCTCCCAGCCCAGGCCCGCCCCAGCCCTCTAACATGGACCCTCCCAACGCCCTTCCCAGGCCAGGCCCATCCCAGCCCACTAACGCGGAGCCTCCTGGCGCCCTTCCCAGCCCAGACCCGTCCCAGTCTTCCTCTTCCTCCTCTTTTTCTCCTCCTCTTCTTCTTCTCCTCTTCTTCCCAGCCCAGGCCCGCCCCAGCCCCCTAATTCAGACCCTCCCAGTGCCCTTCCCAGCATCCTAATTCGGACCATATGTATGATGTGAATGGCAGCAGCCTGTAACCTGTAGTGTTTTATGGCCCTGTCCTGGAGATGACAGTTTTTTTTCTTATCGATCCCCATGGCTGCCATTACTAATGACCTCTATGTCCTGTACAGATTAGTCTGATACATGGCCCCATAACATGACCAGTCTCCCCCCCAGTGCCCCTCCCCACTGTCCTGTGTGCCGTGTCTACCAGTAACACTTACCAGTAGATGTTCTGTACTGGGATGCTGTGCCATCTATCAGGCGTCTGTGACAGGAAAAATGGGCAGAAAATGGCCCCTCAGCAACCACAAGCCGCCACCAGACTTGTTTACATCTCCAGCCAATTCAAATCATACATTGCATGATTGGACAATGACTTTTTTTTTCGTTACTGAAGTAGCTTTATTAGCAACCAGTTATCTTTATCACACATACAATGTACTGTGCAGCAGCTCCAGTTAAGAAGCAGCACACAATAAATTACCATACATATCCCATAGATCCCATATAACACAGGTGCTGCTACACTGTTATACAATGTCATATAGTTACCAAGATTTATTTTTTTTATCGCTTTGACAATGAGGGGTGTGATTTATTGTATGTAAGAGAGCTAGGTCTCCGTGAGGGGTCCCCCAACTTTTACATAACCGGCCAGGTAAAAAAAACAATCAGCAGCGGCCTAGTAACATCAGGTAAAGGAGGCACTCCAGCACGCTCCAGTCACGCTCATCTTTAGTCGCTGCCTAAACACAGGAACGTCTCCAGTGCATAGAGCTGTGCTGATGCACGGCAAAAGAACAAGGACGACAAAAGAACGACAAAAAAAAAAGGACTAATGTAAAAAAAAAAAAAAGTACCTGATGGTATTTCAATGCAGCATGCCTGTGCCACTTACATACTGAGCATGCATTTCCCCCCATAGGCTTATAAATAGCTAATAAACACCCACAATACACCATATACCTACAGCATGCTGCATTTTGAAAAAAAACACCATGGACCCAGCAAATCTATTACTAAATGTCATAGCTTATCATATCACACAGCCATAGGCCATGTTCACACAACGTATGTTTAGCATAAACATTGTTGTTGCCGTGTCACGGAACGGCCGGTCTCAGCCCGGATCATCACTTAAGTACCGGCCGGATGATCTTTCCTCCGTGGAGCTCTGATGCGGGCGCATCAGCGCGCGCCCGCATCAGAGCTTCCCAGAGCCAGAGCCGCTCGCTTCACTGTGTGAACTGACAGGTCCTTCTGCGGGCTGAATTCATCAAATTCCCTCCGCAAATAATGAATCTGTCAGTTGTTTGCGGCGCCGTATGGGAACCGGCTGGAGCGTATACGATGTGTGTACGCTCCGGCCGGGATCCCATAGCAAATAATGCTATGTTCTACCCCGCAAATCTACGGCTGTAGCTCTGCGGTGAGAACTATGGCCGTAGATTTACGTAGTGTGAACATAGCCTGAAGGGGTTTTCCGGTTTAAACCCACTTTTCCTCTATCCACAGTATAGGGAGCAAGTATGAGATTCCGAGGTCTGTGCTCTCCGGGGATCTCTAGATTGGTGCCCTGATTTCTTTGTTATGAATGGAGCTGCAGGTCGGCTCATTCTTTGTGGAGTAGCCGGAGAGAGCCAAGCTCAGCAGTCAACTCTTTCTGGCGGCTCCATAGAGAACAGGGCACAGATCTAGAGATCCTGTGGATAGGGGACAAGTAAGGTTAAGTCTAAAAACCCCTTTAAACATATTTAACATAAACCAGACAGCAAGTGGGCCTCTACGCTCTCCAATGCCAGGGCTGAATTTTATTCCCAGAAGCTGCATTCAGCTTCTTCAGCCACCGGCATCCAGATTTCAAACAATTGCTCTTAAGTACGCTCCAGTTGCTCTCATTTAAATCTTTGACTCTTTGCAATAAAGAATAAAAGCATTTGTCTGTGTTATGGAATGTGAATTGCAGCTGACAGATTTACTTTAAGGGTTGGGTTCACATGTACCAGATCGTAGCAGATTTGGCGCTGCGAGTTCGCAGTGAAATCTGCTGCGGTTACCGGTACTTTAATTTTGTATAGGTTTACATATTCACAGCAGAATTTTCATTCTGCTGCAAGTATGCCCTGTCCCCCTTAACCTACCTCAGCCCGGTGAATACTTTACCCTCCCGCCCTCCAGCCTGCCTCTGTGGCTCCTGGCTCTTTGATGTCCCGCTCAGCCAATAAGTGTGTTGTCCCGCCGCAGACACTGATTAGAAAAATGGAAAATTAGGAAAATGTCACCAAAAATTCTTAAAAAATATGTTTAACATAAAAAGATTATTTAAACAATAAGTCAATTTCCGATGACACATTCCCTTTAAGGGGACACTCTAGCAAGTTCAAGGCCTAAGGGGGTGGAGCACGAATCCACGAATTTTCTGAATCCTGTGGCATGCTCGGACTCTGCACTAGATATTTTCTAATGACAAAAGACACAAGGAAACAACCTATGAAAAGACATTGTCATATATTTTAGCAAAGTTTTTTTGGAAACTCACTCATTAGCCCATCCTGTATTTTCCTATTTTGCCTAAAATCAGTTTGTGGCAGTAGAGAGGAGAAGTGATCCGTAATAACCTTCTATCCTAGTGTAATGACTTCATGTGTTAGCAGGAAATGTTTATCAATAAGGATTCCCATCACGCCCTTTTCATTTGTGCAGATGCTCAGCAAGTTTATTGGGAAATGACATTTCCAAGAACACTGCATTGTCCTGCCAATGGGAAACTTCTCCTGGATGGAGAATACATACTTATCCCTCTGGGGAGACCACATAGACCATTTAGTGTGATGCTATGGCTTATTGACATATCAAATAGTTGTGAAATTTGGCGAAAGATTTTTAATAAGTTATTGAAAAATGCACAATATTACCCCATTGAGAAAACCTTAGAAATTCCATTTTAGGAATGCTATTTGCTTCAAGCATTCTTATAATTACTTCTCTCCAATGTTGTATGCTTGGAAGAGAAAAACCCATTGGTCTTCAATAAGGCAGCTAGGGAGTGGGAGCCTAGGCCAGGTGAGATCCTCACCAAAGTCCTATGTGCAAACAAGCAAACGGGGAATCAACCAAAATTTGGACTGAAAATAGGAGGAAAAAATTAGGGGTATGGTGCAATGTTGCAATGGACTCAATACATTTTAGTGAAAATTTTCCTAACCCTTCCAATTTTATCGGGATTGGAGTGGCCAACTTTGTAGTGTGTATGGCGGCCTCCTGGTTTTCTCCCCCGACAGTTGATGTCAGAGAAGAGCAGGTTCAGGCATGTTGGATTCCTTTTGGGCAAATAAGCCAAAGCAGTGACTCGCCTCCTCTCTCTCCTTTCAGAACACTTGGTGGTATTACTCAGCGATTTACGATAAACAATCTCAAACGACCGCTATGAGGAATGATCTTAATTGGTCACCCTATTACACAGGACGATGATCGTTACTTATGGTCGTTCTTGCGCTCATCCTTTCTGATAGACCAGGGAACAACCGAACGATGCGTTATTACACCGACCAGTGTTCAAACAATTTGTGAACGATTAACGATCAAAATAGGTCCAGATTCTGTCAAACGATTAACGATTTCTCGTTGGTCGTTAAATCATTGCCTGCTATTACGCAAAGGAATAATCACTTAATTCTGAACAATCTAAAGATCTTCCGCACGATAATGGTCCTGTGTAATACGGCCATTAGTCTAATGTTCTTGTGGTATAAGGAGAGATAGAACATTTGGCAAACATCTATTGAAGGTGCATGAACACCTTTACCCCGCACTAGAAAGGGGGCCATTTTATACTTGGCTGAGGGGTCTGCTCACTTCTATGTAGTCTCTTGCGCTCTACTGAGGTAGACCATTGATACACTGCATAAACATCTACAAGCTACTCTCTAATGTAACTAAATGGCCAACAGCTATCCCATAGATATGTCTAAGATACCATTGACATTCGTAAGGGGAGGAAGAAGGGAATGATGCCAAAAATCACCATTTTTTTTTAATGAAAATGAGGCAGGTGCATTACAGTAATGGAACCTCAACTTTTACTGGCATGGCATGGCAAATCACTATGGCAGGTATGCCAATGAATGTGTACAATGAGTCGGCAATATTTAGGCCATGTTATAGGTAAAGCCCCCTCATGTGTGTTGTCCGGCTACTGAGAGGCCCCCAAATTATGCCATTTCTTTGTAATAAGACATGTATAGTGTATTGGCAACTTCTGCATATTAATACCATGTAACAAATCCCTGACACAACCAAATGGCTGAAAGGAAGGCGTTCCCAAAGGAGTCAAAAGAAAGAAAATGAATAAGGATTTTCGCCAAGGTCACGTTCTACATTCCTATAAATCAGGACATCGCTGTATTGTAGAGAGAAGGTCCCCTTCCAGCTGACCTGATATTGAGAGAGACATTATAATCACAAATGGTTTGATCCATAGAGATGGAAAACAGCAGGAAATTAAGGAATTTTTTTTCGGCATGGGCCATAATTGAATAAGACTTTTCGGGTCCTTTAGGCTTTAGATTCCTGGAGTTCATGTCCCATATAGATTTTCCAGCTGACCAGGAAATCTTCAGTTATTCATCCAAATGTGAGTGGAAACTGATTTAGTTACTTACAGCAGTGGGAAATTTAAAAGGGTAATGGGCTTAAAGTGAACTTAGCTTATGGTTGCAAGAGAAAGTTAGTGAACCCTTTAGGGTTGACTTTTTCAAGTAAATTGCCATGTTATCGATCCTGTCTTCTGCATGCCTCTGCGATGGGTGCTTGGAGCGGGAACTGCCTGTTAAACCAATCATTGGCCTCTGTGGTGTCCTGTCTCGGGGCCAGTGACAGGTCCTGCTCTAATCTCATGTCTTGAATGCAAGAAGAAGACAGGAGCACGAAAGAGCTGAACAGGATCGGCAGCAAGACTGGCAGAGGACCATTGTAGTTAAGTATTGCCTGACATTAGCTGCTAGATCAACTAGCTTGGCACTCGCTTACTAAGCCTATTACATGGCTGGATGATTGTGCAGCAAAGGGCTATATACTGTATATGTATAACACGATATATATATATATATGTATATTTTGAGAAAGACAACGAGAGGTTGTCGAAACGTTGCATCTGTTTGTTCACCATCTTTTGTAATAAAATACACCTTTGTACTATCAGAGCTGGTGTGCTGTTGACTCTCCATCTTCTATTAATCGTTAGCGATGTCCGTGCAGCCCTTTGCTGTGCTGACAAATCTCTGCAGTGACAGGCCTCTTAGCCAATCACTGGCTGATATTGGACAGCGCTGTGGCCAGTGATTGGCTGAGCGGCCTGTCACTTTGGAGATGGTCTCAGAAGCTTCAGGGGTGGATTCTTGCCGTTAATCCCCAAGGATCTTAGACAAGCCCTGAAACACCTAACACAGGGATGGGGAACCTTTGGCCGTCCAGCTGTTGCAAAACTACAACTTCCATAATGCCTGATGGGAGTTGCAGTTTTGCAACAGCTGGACGACCGAAGGTTCCCCATTCTTGAAGCTTGTACAAAAACAAAATAAGTTGAAATATAGTGAGGCAAAAAAACTCTGGTGCTATACAGAGGCGTTTAGCCATTTCCCATATATTTCCATGGGAGGGCGCTGCAAATTCTGCATAATAAGTCACCCACAAAGGGAATTACGGGACCACATGATGCCATTTGATGCAACTTTCTTTATTTGTTATAGGAAATAAAAGCCTTAGAAACGTAGATGTATTTCTTACCCGCATTCTGATTAATCTGAGCTTAGAGACATATAGCTGGTAATAACCACGCTCCTCTCCAAACACAACATGCCAGTGATTCACCCAGCAGCCAATGGACACACGATGACTCATTTTCCTATGTGGCTTTTCCTTTGACACTATTTTAATCATTATTATTAGTCGAAATAATAACAATAATAATACTAATAACGAACTACCATATCCCCTGCCACCCTTCGAAAGGACATTTTTGAATTGGGGTTCACCAAGTCCATATATTTTTATACTACTATATCAGTACTGCTGGAGCATGCTCGAATCTGATGGTTTGGCATTTGAATACCAATGGCTGAAGAAGTTGGTTGTAGCCCTATGGAGTCCTGGAAAACATGCTATGGTGGTAGTTCCTCCACTGCATGAAGACAGCCATAGGCCATAGGCTAAAGCCACCAGGACTTCATAAGGGCAGTTCGGTGCAAGTTATATATTTATATATTTTTTAATCAAAAGTGAAGCGTTCAGGGGACCCCTGAGGAAGTCCAGGAGGTGGAAGAAACTCGTCGGGCTCCGTTACATATACCCTATCCTATTATATGGTCTGCTACATGTCTGGGTGATATTTATGTTTACTTATTGCCTTTCCCTCTTTGGTCTATCATCATTTGTGTCCCTTTGTGTTTTTTTCTTTTGTTACCACAGCACAGTGTTGTTTTTCTGTTGACTTTGTTAATGTTTTCTCCTTAAGGGTATAAACCCACACACCGTATATGCAGCGTATTTACTGCTGCGATACGCAGCAAATACGCAGCAAACACGCAGCAAAAACGCAGCAGATTAGATCTAAATAACTGAACACAGCATCAAATCTGTACCAACAAATCTGCTGCGTATTTGTTGCGTATCTGCTGTGTATACGGTGTGTGGGTTTGTACCCTAAGGCAATGTTCACACAACGTAAAAGTTGGCAACAACGGCCGTACTTTGTACGCAAAAACACCTTGCATGTTCTTTTATGGGATCCCGGCTGGGTCACGGAACGGCCAGTCTCATACGCCATGTGAACATGGCCTAACATTTTACTCACATTTGACCACATAGGAGGAGTATTATACCAGACTCTACATTCATCCATGCATTGACTTTTTATTGTGCAGGGTATTATCCATTGTGTTATGACAGGGTTGGACTTTGCCTATACCTCCGACAGGCCCTGTGTGTGAGATGTTTTGATTGTTTTTAGGGGGATTTGGGATCATATATGTGTATTTTGATATGATTAATTATTTTGTATCAATAAAGATTTGATATTGGGTGGACCATTGCCAGCCTTCATCAAGAGAACCCGTTTCATCCAGAGAACCCCTGTCCGTATTCTATATTAGGATATATGGGTGTTGAAAAGGGGGTTTCTTGAAATGAACAAAACTCAGTTTTGTTTTGCAAATGGATGTCAACTCTATGGGGAAGATTTATCAAACATGGTGTAAAGTAGAATTGGCTCAGTTGCTCCTAGCAACCAATCAGATTCCACCTTTCATTTTCCAAACAATCTGTGAGGAATAAAAGGTGGGATCTGATTGGTTGCTAGGGGCAACTGAGCCAATTCTACTTTACACCATGTTTGATAAATCTCCCCCTATATGTTGTTCAGAGAAGCAACCACAGGCAGGTAGCCGATAGGTAGATAAAACAAATGATACTGGTCTCTTAGCTGAAAGCTTTTCCCAAAGTAATAAAATCAAATTTTTTTCCCAAGCTTAAGTCAGAGAGGCTGGACTGAGCTGCAGCATGCATGCCTCCTTTCTCCCCCACCCTCCCTGCTCTGTATGGTCTTCGTACAAGGCTCAGAGCTGGAAGCTAAACCCTGTACATCAGTTATGCAGGGCAGGAAGAGGTGGTGGGAGGAGGAAGTGTGCATACTGCAGCTCAGCCCGGCCTCAATGACAATTTTTTTTTTAAAGAGACTGATTTCGAGTGGGAAAAAACTGTGTAGAAACTTGGCCGATACTCACCAGACCGGACTGGTCCATGTGCTACTTGCTCATCTATTCATTTAAACAGCAGACATGTACGTATAGCGGAATAATACTTGAAATACTTTGGCTTTATAATGCAGCTTCTTAAAGGACTGAAATAAAAAAATAATATAAAAAAACACTATAGGGGAACCATACAGTGAGACATAGTGTGCCTATGGGTGCATGTTTTGGACCCACAGGGGCTATTTTTAATGCTATACAACACAAGTACAGTACTCCTAGCTTTCCCGTGTTCTTGATCCCTTATGCTTTATTTGATAAGAAATAATGCTTAGTTACTAAAGCCTAGTCACCCTGTGATAATGTAGTAGTCGCCCTGTGATAATGTAGTAGTCACCCTGTGATAATGTAGTAGTTGCCCTGTGATAATGTAGTAGTCGCCCTGTGATAATGTAGTAGTCGCCCTGTGATAATGTAGTAGTCACCCTGTGATAATTTAGTAGTCATACATGGGCCCATGCCTTATGTAGCTAAGAAATCTGTGACGCGCCATTTGTTTGAACATCGTTTGCCTCCGTGAGGTCTATAAATAATTCACATGGCGGTGTTGGGGCTACTAGGTGCCTGTACTATGGCAAATAGTGGAACATGTGCATTCCTGGGAAATAATAGGAAACACGAGATTCTAACTATATCTCGAATGGGTAAATATTAGTTTAGTTGATGTCATCAGAAATTCTACATTGTAGCTGCCTGACTGCCATTGTGTTGACACGTCTGCTGGTATTTCTGTGTGCAGGTGTCAATTTATTCTGTATGACATTTTGATGTACACGGCAAGCTATGAGACCGTGGGGTGTTGGTGTCCTGGTGTCCCAATTGGTTCTTCTTCGGGTCACTCCTGATGGCATTGGCTAAGTAGCCCCTTGGAATTCACCCTTTATCCATCTCCAGATGAAGAAGCTAGACTTATCTGCAAAAGACTGGTAGGTCACTACCACTGGGAATGGTCCTGGGAGGATGGTGGGGTCAAGTGGACCTGGAGACAAAATGCTTCAAAATCTGTTGGTGCTATACAAATAAATATTATTATTGGGGCGAGTACAGCATTCTGCTTTTTCCACCGGCTTCATAGGAAGTAAATACAGTGGCAGGTCATGTGCAACCCTTGGCTGTATTCTAAACAAAGGAGCTGGAGGCTAATCTAGAGATCGCCGGGATACACGGAGGTTGGACCCTCAGTGATCTCTTACTTGTCCCCTATCCTGTGGATGCTGCTATGTGAAGTAAGATGACAGCCGGCTGACTATATGTACCTGCTGTTATCTAATGCCGCCCAGCTGTTCACATATGTACGTCTCACCATAGAGAGCAACATCAGCAATACATATACAGCCCGATACCTCACCCTTCCCTCTTACCGAGCTTCAACCACCTTCCAGGCTCCTCAATCACCTTGATAACAAAGTAAGTACAGGGACGGCTGGTCGGCATCGGATAACAGCAGGTACGTACGTGCTGTCACCATCCTTGGCTGCGGCCTGCCCTGTCCTTTTTAACTTCAGAGAAACCCTGAACAGGATCATTTAGTTCCATATACAGGGCTTCTCTCTTCAGTATGATGTTCTGTGTACAGGGCTTTTTTTTTTAACCTCTGTACAAGTGACGTCACTGTGTCACATGGCCAACTCTTAAAACACAAAAAACAGCCTGAATTATTAATGTAATCCAATTAGAGATAAAAAGTGTGAGGCAGGGTGTGAGGTTAATTTCCTAAATATAAAAATAAGTTGGAAATTCGCAAGTGGTTGGTACAGATTTATGTGATACAACTCCTTGGACCCCAATGCATACCTTATCCCTTTTCCCTATTTTTCTTATTTGACATTTGCTCTTTGTCATGAACCTGTTTTATATGTTTATTTAGGTGACACCAATAAATAAAGAGGACAAAGGTCAAAGAGTATGCCCAGTATTGTTTACCATTCGTGTCAATGGGCTAGCTTATATCTGTAGTTGTCTATATCTATGGGGCTTGTTGTAAAGCTGTTATAATCAGCCCAGGCAAGATGGCTGCCCCAATAGCAATGTACAAAAGAATAAAATTAAACAAAGTACAACCAAGAAATAGAAACAGGTTAGGAAAAAAATATTATCTTATTAGTAAAAAATATCCCCTTTAAGGAATTCCTTCAACGGAACAAGGGAAGAGACATTACTTTAGATATTGCTGCCATATTTAAAGTTCAAGAACATAGAAGGACAATTCAAGAATTTAGATGTTGGTGACACAATAGATATATATTTTTTAAATATTAAAAATTTTTGTAAGATTTTATTATAACATTCTGTACATTAAACGGCTGTTTTTATGGAATTTCTTACTCCATACTGCACATGGCCTCTGATCGGGATGATGTGAATGTTTTCTTTTCTTCACCAGCTAAATGTATATGTGGCAGCAGATTACATCATGTTTTATTACTTAAGAGTGGTATGCTGAGTTGACCAGAATGATGCATCATTGTTGAAACATTAAGACAGAGTTGGTCTTCTGGAATAAATTGTTGGTTTGTTGACAGTGTGTCATGACAGGGCATTAGTCGTCGCCATCCTGGCCAAAATGTAGTTATGCTGTAGAGTCATAATTTCCACTAACATTAAACTGAATGGTTAGCACATGTTTAAATATAGTCCAGAGTGATGTCATCTCTCTCTTTTTTTTTATTTCCCATTATTGCCACTGTGCTCCACTTTATTCATTTCCATAGACTATATTGTGACCATTCATATGTGTATACTTTATCCTAGAAAACATTTTATAGGTTAGAACAGCGGAGGGAAGTACAATGGCAGGATCAGACTACATGAGGCTTGTGTGTAGTCTGTAACCATGGATACACATAGGAGCTGTAGATACAAATCCATAGATTTTTTAAAATCAGTTTACTTCCTTAATTTTTCTTAAATTTTGGTTTCAAGCTTGGACATTGCCTTGATTAATATTTGTTATATTTATGTCTGCTTTCTTCAAGAAATAGGGCCACCCTTGCCCCCAGTTTGTAAAAGGGGAATAAACCTTTGTGCATTCTGACATCTCTACACAGGTGTAAAGGGTAAATTTAACAGTTTTCACACCTTATTTTATATCATACGTCATGGTGCTTGTTCAAGTATAAAGTCATCTTTTATCAACTTCAGATTATGTTAAGTGGGCGGGGCCTTGCGGCATTAACGCCACTTAGCCCCGTCCACACCACCACCGTTGGCCCCACCCCCTTGGCGGCCATTGGTGGACCGACATAGAGGGGATGGGGCCTAGACCTTTAGACCAGCCTGTTCCAATGGCTGGTGAGGGGGCGGGACCAACGGTGGCATTGTGGGTGGGGCTAAGTGACACTTCTGCCACGAGGCCCCGCCCACTTAACATAATCTGCAGTTGATAAAAGATGACTTTTTACTTGAACAAGCACCATGACGTATGATATAAAATAAGGTGTGAAAACTGCTAAATTTACCCTTTACACCTGTGTAGAGATGTCAGAATGCACAAAGAGGGTGACAGTGTCACTTTACCTACACAGGATCCATGGACAGATGTGACTGTTCTGGAAGAAAGTGGGCATGTTTGGCCAACTTTGTCCAGGTGACTCCACAAATAAGAATATTAGAATCTGCCCTTTGGAACAAGCAGATAAAGGTTCGAAAACCCAACTAGCCCAACTTTCACATCTATGGTCACATCTTAGGTCTGAATTATTTGTTTTTGTGACTGATCTTTCTAGTGAGAGATTGATGTCTAGGTTTTTTCTAATCTGAATCTGACCCAACAGACTTTCAATATTGTCTTTGGGCCCTATTACACGGCCCAATCTGAAGAAGCATGCGAGCGCTGACCCGTCAGGTCAGCAATCTCTTGCTCCTCGTTGCCACTAGCTGCCGGTGCCGACAGCCGGGGGGTGGGGGTGAGGTGGCGTAAGGAGCTGTAGGAGGAGCTTCCAGGACGATCTTTAGATCATCCGGGAAGCTATAGGGGATATATCTTTTTGCCATAGGAGTGACGGCCAGCAGACGGATTTTTGTAGTGTACAGTGATGCCTCATTTATGGGTAGAGCTATTAGGTAGAAATGAGCAAACAGGGTTCGGGTTCGAGGCCATCCGAACCCAAACTATCGGCATTTGATTAGCGGGGGCTGCTGACCTTGAATAAAGCCCTAAGGCTATGTGGAAAACATGGATATAGTCATTGGCTGTATCCATGTTTTCCAGACAACCTTAGAGCTTTATCCAAGTTCAGCAGCCCCCGCTAATCAAATGCCGAACGTTCGGGTTCGGATGGAATCCTGGATCCTAATGGGGATTTGTTTTTGCTTCTGACATTTGGTTCAAGGTTGGGTGGTTTAATAATCAGTCCCACTGTTTTGCTCTACCATAAGTCCTGGGAGTATCTGAATACTAAAAACCATTGTTAGGGCCCAGGAAAGGCAACTGTCAAAGATGAAGTCTGGTTCTATAGTTTGGCAGTCTGTCATTGTGGTTACAGCCGATTAGTGGATTCTAGGATTACCACAAATATGTGACAAAGTCCTTGTTGACCTACCCAAATGAATAGATTACGGCTGCATGGTTACTTAGTTCCACATGGGGATACATTGACGTTCCAATCCTGATAATTCCAAGTTTCTAAAGCACCTTGTGGGCAAAGCTGTTTCACTGTGGGACCCTCACCTTAAAGGGCCCATTGGTTTTACAGCCACTCATACCTCCAAAGTACGCATAGCAATAAATCTATGTTCTGTACTGTATGTTCTCGGCAGAGGTTGAACCCCCTGGTCAGTATTTAGCTAGTAGTGAATGGTTTATTTTACAAAAGCAACGGTAAAAATAGAAATAGAATCTGTAATAAAACCTTTGGGCCGATTGTGGTAATGATGAAAGAACCAGAAGAAGAAGAGAAATATACTTCAGAAGAATTGTCTATTTCAAGACCGGACATTACCCAGATCCAGGGCAGCTGCTGGCACAATATGCCAATCAGATTAGTGAAACTATGATAGGAGACTAGAGAGATGTATTTAAAGCTCCCATGTGTCTTATCCTCGGAGCGTCACTGATTTATACACTGGAAATTTTTTTATTTGGGATATTTATAAAGGCCCAACCACAGGGCTGTAGGCTTCATTCACACATCAGTATATTTTTGCGGATCCTTATTTTTTTTTGGCCGAGTACTTTGTAACTTCGTTAATTTCTATGGTACAATTCACACAGTCTCTATTTTTGAGGATCTGCAGTCCGCAATATATAAGGCGAGGACTGGTTGTAATGCGGTTCGCATTTTGTAATGCTGTAATGCATTTTGCAGAGAAAACCTAAGCACTAAGCAAAACCATTCGCATTTGCATCCTGCAATTCTGTGACATCACTATTTAAGCTCCTCCTGGCTGGTTGGGACAGCTAGTGACAACAATTTTTTTCTCTTTACGGATCCTCAAACTAAGGAGCACAACAAATGTTATTTTGCGGATTGCGGAGAAAAAAATGCTGATCACAAATTTCATCCTTGAAAATAAACTAACATGTAAATGTAGCCTTACTGAAGTAATGTTCGTAATGTCCACAAAAAAATCCAATAGGCCTCTATTGTTGTTCTGTGGCGCAATTACGGTCCATGTCACTTTTTTGCGGATTGGCAAAAATTGCTGACGTGTGAATAGGCATAGAGAAAACTATGGGATCTAAATTTGTTCATATTTGGAGAAATCTTGCGTATGTGTGAATGAGGCCTTACTATGAAATAACAAGAAACCCAAGACACTTGAAAATGTGGTGGAGACTATTTTTTTAAATAACGTTGAAGTTCAAAAACATCTAGTGGTTGGGAAACCATGGGAGACCACGTGAGGTGTTGGGATACCCAATTACTAGATGTTTTTGAACTTTAACATTATTTTAAAAAAGTAGTCTCCACCACATTTTCGAGTGTCTTGGGTTTCTTGTCTGGCTAAGCTGCCCACCTGATTCTTGCCTTAGGAAAGTATTCTTACCTACTCTCATAACTTTCATCTCATAGAAAACAGCTGCACCAGGACATGCCCCCCCCCCCCCCCGGCATACATATTCCCCCTGCAACTATAACTGTAGATTGACCCCTGTAGAATCTCCACTTGACTTTTGCATAGTAAAATTTTACAGTTGAATGGGATCTATTCCAAAAAGTTCTTGAAGTTTGTACATTCTTGGTTTGGACGTGTGGGTTTCCTCCATACCTCCATTCCTCCATTTCAAAAACGCGCTGATCGTTCATGGAAACCTGTCCAGGCTTGGATACCTGATAATGATAGATGATAACCTCTACATGCTGTGTGTGGAGCAACAGAATATGTTGATGATACAACATGACAAGAAATTGGTTTCACTAACTGAAAGTAAGTAGATTGTGTTTTCATGCAGATTAGCTGTTCAGGGAGATCAGGACGTAGAAAGTGAAGACTGTAGAAGCTGGCAGATGTTTGCCATGCCTTACACACATCTTACTACTCTGAAACCTAATATTGTATCATATTTGTATTCCCTTTGCTGCTAATTTTTTGTTATATGTTGTATGTGGCTTTGTTTATAGGATTTCTCTTTTGGAGACATGGCTTCCCACCAGGACCAAGCTCAATCCTGGTGCTGGCTTAGGGTTCTATTAGATGGGCTGATGGTGGCCCGATTAATAATGTAAATGAGCACTGATCTTCCAAATCGGCGCTAGTTTACTGAGCTTATTCACGGCTCCATTATCATTTAGCAAGGACTGCACAGACATCGTTAGCGATGTCCGTGCAGCCCTTGCCCTAAACTGTTATACATATCTCTCTACGCTCCAGGTCTTCTCCCGTTCTCTGCTTCCTCCCTGGCGCTGTGGCTGTAGCTTAAAGTGACACTGTCACCCCCTTTTGTGCATTCTGACATCTCTACACAGGTGTAAAGGGTAAATTTAGCGGTTTTCATACCTTATTTTGTATCATACGTCATGGTGCTTGTTCAAGTAAAAAGTGATCTTTTATGAACTGCAGATTGTGATAAGTGGGCGGAGCCGCGCTGCATTAGCGCCACTTAGCACCGCCTACAACGCCACTGTTGGCCCCGCCCCTCACCAGCCATTAAAGGTCTAGGTCCCACCCCCTCTAGGTCGGCCCACCAATGGCTGCCAAGGGGGCGGGGCCATCAGTGCCGTTATGGGGGGGCTAAGTGGTGCTAATGCCGCGAGGCCCCACCCACTTAACACAATCTGCTTGAACAAGCACCATGACGTATGATGTAAAATAAGGTATGAAAAACGCTAAATTTACCCTTAACACCTGATTAGAGATGTCAGAATGCACAAAAGGGGGTGACAGTGTCACTTTAAAGGGGTTATCCAGCGTTACAAAAACATGGATACTTTCTTCCAGAGACAGCTCCACTCTTGTCTCCAGCTTGAGCGGGTTTTTGCTGCTCAATTCCATTGAAGTGAATGGAGCCTAATTGCAAACCGCACCTGAACTGGAGACAAGAGTTTTTGAAGCACTGAATAACCCCTTTAAGAGCAGCCTATCTGAGTTGAGAGGTCGCTCAGCCAATCAATGTCCAGGAAAGAATACTCCCCTTCCTGCAGGACATACAGCCGCTGATAAATACTGGAAGACTGGAGATTTTAAATAGAAGTAAAGGTTCTTTTACATGAAACCATGTTCGGGCATCCACGGCTGCAAATTGGACGGCTGGGTTGCATAAGCAATCGCAGCATAGCTTATGTGGCCAGTAACATTCATTGCTATCGGCCGCACGTCTCCTCCTTCCATAGAGAGATGTGTGGCCGATAATGGCGGAATTTTACAGCCACACAAAAGATCCAAATAGCCTGATTTCTGGCGCTTTTACACGGCCAATTATCAGCCAGCTGAATGAGCCTTCCTAGGACGATAATCTGCCCATGTAAAAGGGCCTTATATTGCAAATCTGTATCTGGAAGACAGAGCCTCTCCATATGACCTGTTAGAAGATATGAATGTCACAGAGGATACAGTCCAGGTGACTCTTGCTTTGGGGAACCTGTCCATGTGACTCTTGCTTTGGGGAACCTGTCCATGTGACTCTTGCTTTGGGGGACCTGTCCATGTGACTCTTGCTTTGGGGGACCTGTCCATGTGACTCTTGCTTTGGGGGACCTGTCCATGTGACTTTTGCTTTGGAAAACCTGTCCATGTATTCCCATGTTCTCCATTCATTCTAGACTTTGGCTGACCACAGCTTCCCCAGCGACAGCTGCTGCTGACTGGGGTCTCTGAAGCAGGGGTGGTATTTATCGGCCAATACTGTGAATATAACAAATTTTTGTTTTGCAGCCTTGAATAAGCTGACATTTCATTGGTCGTCGTAGATTTTGGTCCTTTTGTTCACACAACGCCATTTGAATAAATTTCTATGAGGCTGAAACAATACACTCTGCCAACTCCTCCCCTCCCGCAAGATTTTCCACTCCTGGTTTCCATATTTTCTTGATCCAGACAGTGCAAGACAGTGAAGTCCATAACGTTAACCAATAAAGACATCTTTATACCTCCATATACCATTGTGTCCTATGTTAACCCTTATATTGTGACAACCCAACACCCCCCTCAGGCAATCAGAATAATGAGGAGCAGCAAAAACCAATCTAAAGTCCAAGAAATGAAAAATCTTTTTGGAAAAAAGAAAAATCCCAAAATGTGGAGTAATAAAGGATCCGAGCAGCTAGTTCTTCATGAGTCATGTTATTGAAGGAAGCCAAGTGAATGCCTTCAGCTCTTTTCTATTAATCTCCTTCCAAATACTGCCACAAATCCCAAACTTCACAGAAGGAAAGAAGAAACCAGGCGTTGTTTATTGCGCGGCTTTAACAACTATTTTCTTTATAAATGACATGTCAAAATCTTCTATTTTATAGGTATTTAAAATCCAATTGGTAAGTAGCGAGAACCCAGCTGATACTAATAAGTGGAAGTTAGGGAGGCAACCCCCCCATCGCCCCCCCCCACCCCACCCCCTACGCACAGCTCTGCAGAGGTCTGAAAATAGCATCAAAGTATGGCTTTGATTATTGACGGTGCCTGGAGCAGCATCAGAGCCGGCTTTGACGGGAAAGCTGTTTTCTGAGAAGTCAAAAGTCAGTGATACTGTCCAGCAGACCCTGGGCGAGGTCATAGGTCGTGGTGTGGATAAGGAGGGTCAGATGTGTGTGTTTACGTATGTTTATCAGAGTCACAATGAAAAATAGACCTGGTTTCAAGCATTATTATGGCCAGGCCAGACTCCCCACCCCTCCCCCTTCCCTATAACTTTTGAGAGAGTATTGTAAGATTGTTATGGAAACAATTTAATCATTGTTCATTTCTATGAAGCTGATTTTTTTTGTTGTTGTCTGGCTGTCATGGGAATCGCAAAGAAAGAAACAGATCCACTTTTTTATGTTGGTCAGGTCCAAATTCTGCACCCATTGATTTCTTAATGTTATAGTGTTGTTGTTTTTTAAATATAGACATACGGGAAAGCTGGTGCACCAAGTTTTTGTACAATTTTTGTACAAGTCTAATTTGGGCAAAAAGTTGTACAAGTTGCAGGAGGGACCTGGACTTGCCGGTTTTAAAAGTTCACGTCCGGTCTGCAATTATCTGTAAATCACAACCTTTAAATGACAAACAATAAATGCAAAAAAACTTTAAGTTGATGATATTTGCTGAATCAACAAAAAAATTCCATCACTGCATATTACATACATCTGTATTTCATAATAAAACTGCGTCATATTAACATGACTCATTGATTGATGATATAATCTTACTATGACTCACATCTGAACCGGATCGGTCACCGAGTTAACGTTTCATTGTCACCCGGAGAGAAACCAAACATTTTGCTCAGCGACTGAGTGGAAATTTCTTTCATATTAAACGAAATTCAGAAAAGGCTTTGAGCAATTTTTAAGCATTTTTTTAAGCAAGATATCCATATTGATAATAATTAAAGGTTTATTCCAGGAAAAATGAACTTTTTTTTCTGTCCACAGGAATGGGAAAAAGTAGATATTGTGGGGGTCTGACCTCTGTATTCCCCCCCGATCTCCGTATTGGGCCCGCTATGGATCGACAGAAAGAGCCCAGTGTCCTGGAAAAACAATGTACTTGTCTCTTTGCGTCGGCTCCATAGGAATGAATAGAGCCGCGGGTCATGTGCCGTACCTGTGGCTCTATTCATAATACAGAAGACGGGGCCTGATATGGAGATTAGCGGGGGGTACAGAGGTTGGACCCTCACAATCTCCTACTTTTCCCCTTTCCTGTGGATAGGGTAAAAGTAAATTTTTCCTGGAATACCTCCTTAAGGCTCTGTTCATCTCTATGTTGTTACAAAAGGCTGATTGTTGGATCTGTTTCACGATAGACACAGCCACGAAGAATGAACCTCATAGATTTGGGTTCCATTGAATTCCACCAAAATGTCACATAGTCTTATAATAGTCTTTCCATTTGAGCCATTTCATAAGTATAAGGTACTCAGGTAGCAGCATAAGTTCTCCCGTCACAGTGTCAATCTATTGAAAGGTGTCCATACACATTAGCTAGAAGAAGGTTGACAGTTGAACAACCATTGAATAAATGATTATCTCCTGAGCAATCATTTTGCAGACATAGCCATAAATATTTGAATCCATATTGGTTGTTAAACTTGAAGAATAATATTAGGTGATAGATGATCAATCTTTTTTTGGAATATTCAAAGAATATTCTTTAATTAAATATCTTTAGTTCCAACATGGCCGACTTCTTTTCAGACTGTAACAGTCTATCTTCAGTCTTCTAAAATAATTGATTAAATTTGGTTGAAATTGCACTTTTTTCAGCTGTGATCTAAAGGTGTGTGAATATCCTAGAGACAAATTTACAGAATGATTATCCAGACCATTATGGACCCATCAAGTCCGGATGCCTGATGTGCCCAGGTTTGCCTTGTGCTAAAGCCAGCCTGGGACCTTTTAAAGGAATTATCCAGTGTTAGATAAACATGGCCACTTTCTTTCAGAGACAGCACCACTCTTGTCTCTAGTTTAGGTGTGTTTTTCAATTAATCTCCATTCAATTTGATGGAACTGAGTTGCAAACCCCACCCAAACCGAAGACAAGAGTGGTGCCGTCTCTAGAAGAAAGTAGCCATATTTTTCTAAAGCTAAATAACCCCTTTAATATTAGTTTCATGTTAACAAAAGTCAAAATTTTTACCAAGATGTCTTTTTGTCTTTGGACCCTCTGAGACCTTACCCCTTTTTATAATTTGAGCTCACAATTATTCATAGATCCTTTTTATTTTACAAAATTCTTAATTTTAGCTAAAATTTACGTTTGACTAAAATAAGTATTTTACCACCCAAACTGTAAGTTATCAAATTTTCTTTAAAAAAAAAGTAAAACCAACCCATTCTCCATAAATTTCACTAATACATGGCCAAATATTATGGTGACATTTCTTCCGTATCAATGCAACCATCTCAGTCTAGCCAAGGAACGGAAACCATGATGGACGTCATTGCGGGACTATATTTCATAGTGTAAATCCTCAATCCTTCTCTAAAGTGGGGCTGCAACGTTAATACATTTTCTACTCATTTTATCTTTTTCCTGTAGGTGGTCTGAACGATAGTAAATTTTCTTTCTTTTTTTTTCCTTCTTTTCAAATGTGTTCAAATTGAAATGCAGATTTTTTTTTTTCAAACCGCTTTAAAGGTGCTTAGAGAGCCAAAGCTAAAGTGAGATACAAGTTTTGTAAGGAAACAGCCTACAGTAAATCTGTTTTTGATTTTCTTCTTCCAGAAATGCTCTCTGACCCCATGAAGAGGCTGATGGATAACATCACTGACTTTTGGCTTCTTGAACACAACTTTTCCATCAGGCCTTGTTTTGATGCAGTTCCAGACACAGAATATAATTAAAAACACACTCGCCTGTTTTAACTGGCCTGCTATTCCTTTAATGTATGTAGAACCAGTCTAGGCCGGATTATCTCTGTCATGTGACTGTATCGAAGTCTGTGCTAATATAAACTTTTTGCTTTTTTGACTTTTTTTTATTTTTAAAGTCTAAACATTTTTGTTAATATAAAAGCTTAAGAACACGGCACAATCCTCAAAGATCTATTCACCATCTCCGACGTGACCTTCAACCTTTCCCTGGAAAACTTATTTTTACAGCCTTTGCTGAACACAGGTACTTGTTTTAACATGTCAGGCTGTAAATTTGGATCACACCATCTGGCGATTTTATCATAAATGTACCCAGAGTCCTTGTGATCCTTTCTGAGAGTTTGTCCTCTATGAAGTCTTAAAGTAGGCCTTTATCTACAGGGTGTTGCAGGATAAGAAAACCAGCGATCATTTTTAATACCTTACTATATATACTATTCCCTCGGTGCTATAGAGAAGAGTTAAGAGGGACAAATAAGGAATACCTGTAGCTGTAATTGGTTGCTGTGGGCAATTTATACCAGTTTCTATTTTACACAATTATGGGCCATAGTATTTTGTTAGGTAATTTTAGCCAAAGAACAAAGAGAAAAACTAGACTGGAAAGATTTGCACCTTTTTCTGTGTTTTTGACCCATTTCTGATTTGGGGTGAAAATACTGACCAAAACACTACAGCCCAGATATATGAAAAACGTCAGAGACAAAAACATATATCAACCAATCAGAGCTCGCTTCTCAAACTGCTCTGGTAAAATAAAAGCTAAGCTGTGATTGGCTGCTATGGGCAAATCAGATAGATCTGGCCCTATGTATGAACCCAACCTTAGAGGGGCCTTCCATGATATTGATGTAGGAGTCATGGTCCTTGCCACATAGTGCGCATCAGCTTTGATCTCCCCTGATCACACCCACAAATGGATGTAGATAGATTAACAGTCTGACCCCTTCATCAGGTATGAAAATCACAATGCTGAATCCATAGCCACATCCAATACCCTGAATCCCTCCTCCAAACAGGAAGTCCTTGACTTGTACCTGACAAAGGGGCGAGACTGGCCCAGAAACACTTTGTATGTGTTTGAGTGAGAAATAATTTCACCCTGGGCTTCCTGTGTCCTGGTGCAAAATAATAATTCAGCTGAAGAGGTGGAGTGTCGGTCTGCTATGTTTATAGGGGTCTCCCAACTGTACCCGAACAGATGATGTCCGGAGAGAGATTCATAAGTCATGTTGAATTTTAACTACCAGATCCTTTTGCACTTGGAGAGATAAGCCTTTACCAGAGGAGTCTAGAAACGGCTTAGCCTTCCTTCATTCAGAATACAATCTTTTCCATTTTACAGGTACCTGTATATCCATTCCTGAAAATTGTGGAGCAACAATAACACATGGCCATGATGTCTCTGTCTACTTTATATACCCCTGGTGGCCCAATGCAGAAGAGCTGCCATGTTTCAGGTTCATATATTTGTTTATACAGTTAATGTTCATCTACCTGCGAAGGGTCTCCGGCCATGAAATGCCTCCTATAATGGAGCCATGCAGTGTTGGACTGGGGTACCTTGGGCCCACCAGGGCCCACCCTACATACACCAGTTACAACCAGCACCAAATCTTTCAAATTACTATAGCGACTTTGCACAGAACTTTGTATGTGACCAGCGATGCTAGCTCACCGCTAGTAACTTGCCAATAGTTTAACGTATAAGAGGGGGAGTTACAAATGAGTGCACATAACTCACAGGCATGTGCAGCAGTGCTGGGAAATTATATGTCATCTTGGAGCTACTAAACAGGGAGGCCCACCTCTTGCTCAGGGGCCCACTAAGGGGTAGGGCCCACCGGGGGATTCCCCTGCTCCCCTGTGGGCCAATCCAAGCCTGCAGCCATCTTTCTTTCTTTCTTTCTTTCTTTCTTTCTTTCTTTCTTTCTTTCTTTCTTTCTTTCTTTCTTTCTTTCTTTCTTTCTTTCTTTCTCTCTTTCTCTCCTTTCTTTTTCTTTCTTTCTTTCTTTATCTTTCTCTCTCTCTCTTCCTTTCTCTCTTTTCTTTCTTTCTTTTTGTTCTTTCTTTCTCTTTCTTTTCTCTTTCTCCTTTCTTTATTTCTTCCTTTCTTTCTCTTCCTTCCTTCCTTTCTTTCTTTCTTTCTTTCTTTCTTTCTTTCTTTCTTTCTTTCTTTCTTTTTCTTTCTTTCTTTCTTTCTTTTTCTCTTTTCTTTCTTTCTTCCTTTCTCTCTTTTCTTTCTCTCTCTCTCCTCTTATATAGTACATCTTGGCTGCAGCGCCATTGCGGGTCATTCCTCTTTAAACAATCTGCTGAAATAGTCAGTAATTTGTTTCCCCTGTGTTTAATTTTTGTGTGGCGTGTGAGACGGGACTGTTTATAGAACATAGCCGTGATAATACATGGACTTGGCTTTACATTCTGGCAGGCCAAGTGGAATCCACCCAGTACAACAGGAAAGGAACAGTGACATGATACCGAAACTGATATCCCCCCCAACCGCTTTCTGCTTTAAAACAAAATGTTGCATTGTAAGCAAGGGGTGTGCTTGTCCTCTTCTCTCTGCAAAACGGAATGTAATCAGAACCAAGTGTTAAAGACGCAGTCTTTCATCTCTGTAATCGGATGAGTTGTGAGTGGACGTCGGTTTTTATCTCACTTGAATAGCTGGGCCCTTTCCAGGTTTCCCCCTTTACTGATGCACAAATGCTGCACAAATCTCATGGAAATGTTACCGGGTGGTTCATAGACATTTAGAATTAGGGATTTTAATAAAAGTATATACATGATAGAGGGGTACGAATATAGGCAGGAGCTAAACACACATGAAGAATAGAGCCTTAACCAAGTAAGCTTACAATCTAAAACATGTACAGTATAGTGTGAAGCCAAATAAGCTTATAGCCTAAGGGTCCTATTCCACAGGCCGATTGGGGCCCGATCAATAATGTAAACTAACGCCGATTTGCTAGATCAGGGCTTGTTTACTGGGCCTATTACACGGCCCGATAATCGTTTAGCGAGGGCTGCAGGGACATAGTTACCGATGTCCGTGCAGCCCTTGTTTAAACACCATACATTACCTACACATGTTGCAGGTCTTCTCCTGCGCTCCTTCTTTCTCCCATTCCCGCGCGCAGCAGCTCTGGTGTGGCCTGTCTCAGCTGACATCGTGGAGCTTGTGAAATCGTCAGCCCTCAAAGGTAAACCAAGGCTTCTCTCTCATCTCTGACCACCCATAAAGCTCAGAGCAGCTGCATGTCCACTGTGTTACAGTGTAATCTCTCCATCATTACTATAGGCCCCTCAGTAGTTACTGTAACCATTTGCTTCTTCCGATCATGCTGCTGCTTGTTTAATGCGTTAGGGTAACATAATGCATACGCCTGAGGCACTACCCACCTATCAAGAGACAACTGAGGGGGAAATAGACCAAAACGGAGTGAAATATATCCCCCTCAGAGAGGCTGCGCACCATGATAGTAAGGCTGCCAGGCCCGGATCAGCCTATCATTCTGGTCTGGCTGTTTGGAGATGAGAAATGCCTCTGAGAAGAGCAGTTGCCATCTCAAAACAAAGGGAGCAGGAGGCAGACATCAGAGAATTGGAAAACCCGGAATCGTGTCTGGCAGCAGAATAGGTGCCATTTACAATAACAGTTTTTCTGCTGTCAGACACGGTTTTAGGACAGGCCACCTGATAGGTAACTGGACAGGTGTCTCACAGTATTAAAGGGGTTTTCCAGAGCTTCAAAAACAAAAACATGGCCACTTTCTTCCAGAGACAGCCCCACTCTTGTCTCCAGCTTGGGTGGGGTTTTGCTACTCAGTTCCATTGAAGTGAATGGAGCTTAATTGCAAACTACAACTGAACTAGAGACAAGAGTCGTGTTGTCTCTAAAAGAAAGTGGCCATGTTTTTGTAGCACTGGATAACCCCTTTAACTTCACCCAGGAGAGCTGTGGGCTACATGACACAAAGTGACAGGACAGGAGCGATTTTACAGCTACACAGCTTACACTACTACCTTTACATTATTCTTCTATCTCTCCCTGATATCAACCTTCTATAACCTTCTCTTACTATGCCTCCATCTAACTGTCCCTGATACTTAATGAACCTTCTATAACTCTCTCTAACCCTGCCTCTACCTATCTCTCTCTAGCTAGTGTAATTGTATATGTTCAGTTCCCTGAACAAGAGCTGGCACGCTTTAATGTATATTGGAGAAGAGGGTGTGATGTTGCAGGAGGGTGGCTTGCAGCCAATTGGCCAGATAGAATGTGCGTCCGCCATCTAATTCACTTTGCAAAAAGTTTGGTTCTGGTATGAACCAAAATTTTTGCAAAATTCATAACAAACCTGGGTTGGGGGGGGGGGGGGGGGGTCAGTTTGCTCATCTCTACTTTTCAATCAATTTTATTATGAATTATTGTTTTGTCCAGAACAACAAACTTCGTCGACCCCAAATTACTCACAAGTGTATGGTCAGCCATGGACCTTAGAGGAAAGTCTGCAGGGTCATGACCAAATGGTTGTGCGGAGAACCTTCTGTTTAACTGGCACCCTGAAGAACATATTGTAGTGTCAATAGACGTGACTTATGGTGCCCTGCATGAGTGAGTTCACAAGTCACTGCTGATAGTGTCCCTGAATGTTATCTATAGCTTCGCCGACCCATCTGCACAGCTGTGTGGCTCTTCTGTCTAGACTGTCTCATCCCATTTATTGCAGACGTCTAAGGGCAGTTCCTTTCATTTGCATGACTGCAGACCCAGGGCTTTAACTTGTGTGTCTGCACAATAGTGCTGAGCTGTAACCTACACTGGCATTTCACATATGGGGATGGGGCTTATTGTTAACCACCAAGCTCAATGGTAACTACTCAGCCATAAGCAAATTTCCAGATAAAAAATAAATAAATAAAAGATATGTCTTCTGTCAAAAAAAAGTTTTTCAAGAATCAAATATAGTACTATTAGCGCTCTGGAATTAAGGGCACTTTATAAACAAATTAATAAATAAATAATAATAATAATAATAATAATAATAATAATAATAATATACAATTATAGGATTGTACGAGCAGGTCCCGATTAAAGGAATTGTTCTGTACATTGGCCTCATAGAACTTTCATAGTCACTTATGGATCCATACTACAAAGCTGTAGCCAGTGCATTATGATATCACAGAATAACACATGACATATTGTATATCTACTAGTCAATTCTCTGCATTGATGGGGATTTGGCATTGGGTTAAACTTATGAATCAAGTCTAAAAATCCCATGGTTTAAATTATAAATAGGACCACCTCACTTATTAATTAGTAACCCCATATGCTTCAAATAGGGAGTAACTTTTAATTTTGGGATAAACACCTTAAATAGTTGAGATTTAAAGGGGAACTCTCCTTTCTTTCAAATCAACTGATATCAGAAAATTATATAGATTTGTAATTTACTATTATTTAAACATATTAAGTCTTCCAGTGCTTATCAGCTGCTGTATGTCCTGCAAGAAGTGGTGTATTCTTTCCAGTCTGACACAGTGCTCTCTGCTGCCACCTCTGCCCATGTCAGGAACTGTCCAGCAGTAGTAATTCCCAATAGAATATCTCTCCTGCTCTGGACAATTCCTATCACAGACAGAAGTGGCAACAGAGAGTCTGTGTCAGACTGGAATAGACTGAATACACCTCTTCCTGCAGGACATGCAGCAGCTAATAAGTACTGCAAGACTTGAGATTTTAAAATAGAAGTAATTTACGAATTTATAACTTTCTGCCACCATTTAATTTGAAAGAAAAAAAAACTTTAGCCGGAGTACCCCTTTAAGTTGTTGGATGAGGAAAAAGAAAAAAGATTACAGATCCAGTGTTCTATAATGTTTTCAGTTTGGGTTATTAGATATGTGGTCAGGCAAAGACTTATGGCCATAAAACAAAAATATATGGCCAAAAAAGCAAAAATATATCCATAATATGCTTGTGAGTACGGGTGTATATATATATATATATATATATATATATATATATATATACTGCAGTAGTAACACACACACACACACACACATTATCTATCTATCTATCTATCTATCTATCTATCTATCTATCTATCTATCTATCTATCTATCTACACTAGTGATGAGCGAATACTGTTTGATCAAATAGATATTCGATCGAATAGTGAGATATTTGGATATTCGTACGGATATCCAGCGAATATTCAATAAATATTCGAAAAGCGTTCAAATCCCCCAGCTTCCGGCTTTACCCTCCAAATGGTCAAATAGATGTTTTTCACTAATCGAATACTTGTTCCCATAGACTTTAATGGGATCGAATATTCGATCGAATATTCGAATATTCACGGGATAGTCGTACGAATATCGAATATTCGAATATCTTACTGTTCGCTCATCACTAATCTACACACACACACACACACACACACACACACACACACACACACACCTATATATCTATTCATCTATTCTATATCTATCTATCTATATATACACACACACACACATCTATATATCTATTCTATATCTATCTATCTATTCTATATCTATCTATCTATTCTATATCTATCTATCTATCTATACACACACACACACACACACACACATACACACATATTTGACCTCTTTCAGGCTAATCCTTCAATGCCACAATGTTGTGATGTATGTGGTTTCTGTTTAGACTGTTTTTGTTGTTTTCTTGCCGCTTTCCATCATTGATTTTGTCCGTATGAAAACAGATATCACATTGAAGCATTTCCCGTCTAGTTATCTCGTCGGAATCAGAATACATTTTGGCCAATTATTTGGTGTAAACTCTGCGGGGGCCTCCAGAAATATGTACACAGGGCCGAGCATTTATTGAAATTTGAAGATGTTAAAGTCCGCATTGGCCGGGACCATACTGGGAATAGTAATTTATTTTAAATGAAAACATCTGTCGGCCTTAACCTTTTAGGCTGTAATGTAGAACATGGACAGACTGGACCTGTTCAGGTAACCTGGGGCCAAATTACCGCTCCGTCTGGTGTTATAAACACAGCAGGAGAAGCAGCATAAGACACTATGCTATTGATTGAGCCAAACAGGAAAGGGAAATATACTTAATAGCTGTGTACTTGCTTCAATTCTAGTCTGCATGAGTAATGGGGCCTGATCACGTGACTCCCTTCCTCTGGTATAGATAACAAACCATTCACTTTTCTATGAGTCAGATACACGGTGTTAGTTGTTATTTCTTAAGTAGTGGGTCGGCTGGCAGGCGATGACTTCATTTACAATGTAAATTGATCAGATTCACCACAAAAACGCAGATCCTCCAAAAGCATCTGATATTCTGATATATATTTGTTAAAGGGAGCCTGTCACTTTAAAAACGCAGTCCAATCTGTTGGCAGCGTGTGATGGAGCTGGGGAAGCTGAAAAGATTGATGAGGAAAAATTTATTTATTTTTATTATAAGTCTTGCTGTTTCTCAGTTTAGGAGTCCAGTGGGTGGTGCTATCAATGATTGACAAATTTCTTTGTATAATGTTAACAATTTTATAGTAAGGCTATGTTCACACTACGTATGAGATCGGCCGTTTTGTCATCTCGGCCGATACTTAAGTACCGGCTGGATGATCTTTCCGGCCACAGAGCTCTGATGCGGGCGCATCAGCTCGCGCCCGCATCAGAGCTTACATAGCCCACAGTGAAGCGAGCGGCCGGAGCCGCTCGATTCACTGTGTGAACTGACAGGTCTTTCTGCGACCGGAATTCACTGAATTCACCTGAGCATATACGATGTGTGTACGCTCTGTCCAGGATCCCATTGAAAGTAAGGTTGTGTTCCACCCCGCAAAACTACAGCCGTAGTTCTGCGACGAGAACAACGGCCGTAGTTTTACGTAGTGTGAACATAGCCTAAAATTGTTCAGTGTACTCACTGCAGCTCCCTGTGTACCTCATAGAACTAAAATCAGACTCCTTTCCTTCAGAATGTGATGTCCTGCTCTGTGGTGAATCTGTCCATAAGATGGCTGACATGGAGGAGCATGTAACCCGCCCCCAGTGTCCACCACTGAGCCTGTCTATGGAGGACACTGGGGGCGAGGCATGGTCACATGTTCCTGCATGTCAGCCATCTTATAGACAGAATCACCACAGAGTAGGACAGCACAGCCTGGAGGAGGGGAGTCTGATTTTAGGTCTATGAGGTACACAGGGAGCTGCTGTCAGTATATACAGTGAGTACACTTACTAATACTGTACACTGAACAATATTACTATAAATTGGCCAACCCCTTAAACGGTCATTTACCGATAAGACCT